>NW_027651213.1:0-10000 GCF_965287045.1 Carcharhinus amblyrhynchos | reverse complement strand
TGATTAGAGTTGATTTATTATTGTCACGTGTACTGGGATACAGTGAAAAGTTGTTTCTTGCGCCCTATACAGACAAAGCATACCATTCATAGAGAAGGAAAGGGTGCAGAATGTAGTGTTAGAGTCACAGCGAGATTTTGATTTGATTTATTATTGTCACGTGTACCGGGATACAGTGAAAAGTATTGTCTCTTACGTGCTATACAGACAAAGCATACCATTCATAGAGTACAGAGGAGAAAGGAATGGAGAGGGTGCAGAATTTCGTGCTAGTCATAGCTAGATTTTGATTAGATTTGATTTATTATTGTCACGTGGATCGGGATACGGTGAAAAGTATTGTTTCTTGCGCGCTATACGGACAAAGCTTACCATTCATAGAGTACAGAGGGGAAAGGGAATGGAGAGGGTGCAGAATGTAGTGCTAGTCATAGCTAGATTTTGATTAGAGTTGATTTATTAATGTCACGTGTACTGGGATACGGTGAAAAGTATTGTCTCTTGCGCGCTGTACAGGCAAAGCATGCCATTCATAGAGTACAGAGGGGAGAAGGGTTTGATTTATTATTGTCACATCGAGTTTTGCAGCATGGAAAAGCGCCCTTGGGCCCAGTTTGTCCGTGCCATTCTGTTTTTCATCATGAAGCTAGTCCTAATTGCCCGTGTTTGCCCCCTATCCGTCTATACCCATCTCACCCATGTCACTGTCTGAACACTTTTGTAAATTGTACCCTCCTCTACTACTGCCTCTGGCAGCTCGTTCCAGACACTCACCACCCTCTGGGTGAAAAAAATTGCCCCCTCTGGACCCTCTCCCCTTAAACCCTCTAGTTTTAGACTCCCCTACCTTTGGGGGAAAAGATATTGACTATCTCGCTGATCTGTGCCCCTCATTATTTTATAGACCTCTATAAGATCACCCCTCTACGCTCCAGAGAAACAAGTCCCAAAGGTAGGAGAGTCTAAAACTAGAGGGCACGGGTTTAAAGTGAGAGTTTGTTGGCAAGTGCGAGGTGGTCCACTTTGGTAGGAATAATGGTAGGAAGGATTATTACTTACGTGGCGAAAAACTGCAGCAGGCGACGGTGCAGAGGGACCTGGGCGTCCTTGTGCATGAGTCGCAAAAACCCAGCCTGCAGGTGCAGCAGGTGGTCAGGAAGGCGAATGGGATGCTGGCCTTCATAGCGAGGGGGATTGAATATAAAAGTAGGGAGGTCTTGCTGCAGCTGTATAGGGTATTGGTGAGGCCGCAGCTGGAGTACTGTGTGCAGTTTTGGTCGCCGTACTTACGCAAGGATATTTTGGCCTTGGAGGGAGTGCAGAGGAGGTTTACTAGGCTGATACCGGAGTTGAGGGGGTTGAGCTATGAGGAGAGGCTGAATAAACTAGGCTTGTACTCGTTAGAGTTGAGAAGAATGAGGGGAGATCTCATTGAGACGTATAAGATGATGACTGGGATGGATAGGATAAAATTGTACCCCCCTCTACTACTCCCTCTGGCAGCTCGTTCCAGACACTCACCACCCTCTGGGTGAAAAAATTGCCCCTCTGGACCCTTCTGTATCTCTCTCATAACATAAGAACATAAGAAATAGGAGCAGGAGTAGGCCATCTAGCCCTTCGAGCCTGCCCCGCCATTCAATAAGATCATGGCTGATCTGTCGTGGCTCAGTTCCACATTCCCGCCCTCTCCCCATAACCCTTAATCCCCTCTCTTATCAAAAACCCATCAACCCGCGTCTTAAAAATATTTAGCGAGGCAGCCTCCACCACTTCAACGGGCAGAGAATTCCAGAGATTCACCACCCTTTGAGTGAAGAAGTTCCTCCTCAACTCCGTTCTAAACCGCCCCCCCTTTATCTTGAGGCTGTGCCCCCTAGTCCTACTGTCCTTTCTGAGCGGGAAGAGTCTCTCCACCTCTATCCTATCCGTCCCATTCATCATCTTATATGTCTCAATGAGATCTCCCCTCATTCTTCTAAACTCTAACGAGTACAAGCCTAGTTTATTCAGCCTCTCCTCATAGCTCAACCCCCTCAACTCCGGTATCAGCCTAGTAAACCTCCTCTGCACTCCCTCCAAGGCCAAAATATTCTTGCGCAGGTGCGGCGACCAAAACTGCACACAGTACTCCAGCTGTGGCCTCACCAATGCCCTATACAGCCGCAACAAGACCTCCCTACTTTTATATTCAATCCCCCTCGCTATGAAGGCCAGCATCCCATTCGCCTTCCTGACCACCTGCTGCACCTGCAGGCTGGGTTTTTGCGACTCATGCACAAGGACCCCCAGGTCCCTCTGCACCGTCGCATGCTGCAGTTTTTCGCCACGTAAGTAATAATCCTTCCTACCATTCTTCCTACCAAAGTGGACCACCTCGCACTTGCCAACATTAAATTCCATTTGCCATTTCCTGGCCCATTCGCCCAGCCTATCTAGACCCTTCTGCAGACTCTCTACACCGAGGGGCTTAAGGTGAGGGGGGGAGAGGTACAACACAGATATTAGAGGGAGGTTTTTCACACAGAGGGGAGTGGGGGTATGGAATGCTCTGCCAAGTAAGGCAGTGGAGACAAACATGCTGGAGTTGTTTAAGAGTAACTAAGACAGGCACATGACTGAGATGGAGATGGGTGGATATAGGAGATTGTTTCAAATAAGGTTCATTAGCATTGGGACGTCCCTGGTAAGGCGAATGGATATGCTACAATAGTAACGTTGTTTCTCTTTTAACCCACAGGTTATAAGTCAGTCCGCCTTGCTGTCCAACGAGGGGCGTACGCGCGATGTGTCGTACTTGGGCTAGTCTTGGGTGTTCGAGATTGGCCTAGTGCTTCACATTGTTAACGTACACTCAAACTGGACCCGATACTGGGCAAGACGAGAGCTCAGTGACTATCACTGATGGCTGTGCAGACACAAGGATTTGGGGCCGGTGGGAGTTTGCGCATTCTCCCCATGTCTGCGTGGGTTTTTCTCCGGGTGCTCCGGTTTCCCCCCACACCCCAAAGATGCGCTCTTAGGCTGATTGGAGGTAACAAATTGTCCCTCAGTTGGTTTTCTCTCAATCTGGATGGCCCTAAGACCAATAGATGGGGGTCATGGGTGGAGGGGGGGGACTGGTCATGTTAAAATGGCGGCGCTGGCTCGTTGGGCCAACGGGCCTGCTTCCCGGGGCTGGTTTTGTTTGTCCTTCGGGGCTAAATATTTCCCTCTCTTCCATTCCCCAATAGATTTTGGATCAAAGGGACGACACCTCTCTATCTCGGCCCGGTTGGCTATGAGGAGAGGCCCCCTCAGGAGGCGACCATGACCGACATCTGCGCCAAGTACACCGCCGTGCCCCAGCAGGGGGCGCCGGCCTCGCCGCCGGACTCCGAGCGCCAGCCCTCGCCGCCGGCGGAGGCCATGCAGCTGAAGAAGGAGATCTCGCTCCTCAACGGGGTCTGCCTCATCGTGGGTAACATGATCGGCTCGGGCATCTTCGTCTCGCCCAAGGGGGTGCTGATGTACAGCGCCTCCTACGGGCTCTCGCTGGTGGTGTGGGCGGTGGGCGGCCTCTTCTCCATCTTTGGCGCCCTGTGCTACGCAGAGCTGGGCACCACCATCACCAAGTCCGGCGCCAGCTACGCCTACATCCTGGAGGCCTTCGGGGGCTTTGTGGCCTTCATCCGCCTCTGGACCTCGCTGTTGATCATCGAGCCCACCAGCCAAGCCATCATCGCCATCACCTTCGCCAACTACATGGTTCAACCCATCTTCCCCACGTGCCAACAACCCTATGTGGCTGCCCGCCTCATCGCTGCTGCTTGTATTTGTGAGTATCGAGACAGTGTTTGGCCCAACACGTCTGTACCGGCCCTTTCCATATCCCCCAACCTCTTCCCAATTAGCCCATATCATAAGAACATAAGAACATAAGAAATAGGAGCAGGAGTAGGCCATCTAGCCCTTCGAGCCTGCCCCGCCATTCAATAAGATCATGGCTGATCTGTCGTGGCTCAGTTCCACTTTCCCGCCCTCTCCCCATAACCCTTAATCCCCTCTCTTATCAAAAACCCATCAACCCGCGTCTTAAAAATATTTAGCGAGGTAGCCTCCACCACTTCAACGGGCAGAGAATTCCAGAGATTCACCACCCTTTGAGTGAAGAAGTTCCTCCTCAACTCCGTTCTAAACCGCCCCCCCTTTATCTTGAGGCTGTGCCCCCTAGTCCTACTGTCCTTTCTGAGCGGGAAGAGTCTCTCCACCTCTATCCTATCCATCCCATTCATCATCTTATACGTCTCAATGAGATCTCCCCTCATTCTTCTAAACTCTAACGAGTACAAGCCTAGTTTATTCAGCCTCTCCTCATAGCTCAATCCCCTCAACTCCGGTATCAGCCTAGTGAACCTCCTCTGCACTCCCTCCAAGGCCAAAATATCCTTGCGTAAGTGCGGCGCCCAAAACTGCACACAGTACTCCAGCTGCGGCCTCACCAATGCCCTATACAGCTGCAGCAAGACCTCCCTACTTTTATATTCAATCCCCCTCGCTATGAAGGCCAGCATCCCATTCGCCTTCCTGACCACCTGCTGCACCTGCAGGCTGGGTTTTTGCGACTCATGCACAAGGACGCCCAGGTCCCTCTGCACCGTCGCCTGCTGCAGTTTTTCGCCACGTAAGTAATAGTCCTTCCTACCATTATTCCTACCAAAGTGGACCACCTCACACTTGCCAACATTAAATTCCATTTGCCATTTCCTGGCCCATTCGCCCAGCCTATCTAGATCCTTCTGCAGACTCTCCACACCCTCCGCACAATTTGCCTTTCCCCCAATCTTGGTGTCATCAGCAAATTTCGACACCCTACACTCGGTTCCCTCCTCCAGATCATCTATATAAATGGTAAATAGCTGAGGCCCCAGCACCGACCCCTGGGGCACCCCACTAGTCACCATCCGCCAATCCGAATAGCACCCATTGACCCCCACTCTCTGCCTCCTATTTGACAACCAATCCTCTATCCACGCTAACACCCTACCCCCAACTCCATGTCCCCTGACCTTCTGCAATAACCTCTTGTGAGCCCCTCTACACCCATGGAACTGCCCACACCCTGTTTCGAAGACAAAATTGTACCCGTCTCTACCACTGCCTCTGGACATTCACCACCCTCTGGGTGAAAAAGTTGCCCGTCTAGACCCTTCTGTATCTCTCCTCTCTCACCGTAAACCTATTCCCTCTAGTTCTAGACTCCTTGACCTTTCTTCAAGCCCCTAACCTCATCCCAGTTGCCCGCATATCCCTCTATACCCATCTATACCCACGTAACTGTCTAAACGCTTCTTAAAAGACAAAATTGTACCCCCCTCTACTACTCCCTCTGGCAGCTCGTTCCAGACACTCACCCCCCTCTGGGTGAAAAAGTTGCCCGTCTAGACCCTTCTGTATCTCTCCCCTCTCACCATAAACCTATGCCCTCTCGTTTTAGACTCCCCTATCTTTCTTTAAACCCCTGAGCTAGACCCAATTGCCCACATTTTGCCCCAAATCCCTCTATCCCCATCTTATCCATGTCACTGTCTAAACGCTTTCTAAAAGCCAAAATTGTCCCCTCCTCTACTACTGCCTCTGGCAGCTTGTTCCAGACTCTCACCCCCCTCTGGGTGAAAAAATTGCCCCCTCTGGACCCTCTCCCCTTAAACCCTCTAGTTTTAGACTCCCCTACCTTTGGGGGAAAAGATATTGACTATCTGGCTGATCTGTGCCCCTCATTATTTTATAGACCTCTATAAGATCACCCCTCTACGCTCCAGAGAAAAAACTCCCAGTCTATCCCAGCCTCTCCTTATAACTCAAACTATTAGTCTCAGCTTCTCACCAGAGGCTGCAGGGTGAGGGCCCAATATCCAGATTTTGATTTGATTTATTATTGTCACGTGTATTGGGATACAGGGAAAAGTATTGTTTCTTGCACGCTATACAGACAAAGCATACCATTCATAGAGAAGGAAAGGGTGCAGAATGTAGTGTTACAGTCACAGCGAGATTTTGAGTTGATTTATTATTGTCACGTGTATTGGGATACAGGGAAAAGTATTGTTTCTTGCGCGCTGTACAGACAAAGCATACCATTCATAGAGAAGGAAAGGGTGCAGAATGTAGTGTTACAGTCACAGCGAGATTTTGAGTTGATTTATTATTGTCACATGTATTGGGATACAGGGAAAAGTATTGTTTCTTGCGCGCTGTACAGACAAAGCATACCATTCATAGAGAAGGAAAGGAGAGGGTGCAGAATGTAGTGTTACAGTCACAGCGAGGGTGTAGAGAAAGATCAACTTAATATTTGATTTATTATTGTCACGTGTATTGGGATACAGTGAAAAGTATTGTTTCTTGCGCGCTATACAGACAAAGCATACCATTCATAGAGAAGGAAAGGAGAGAGCGCGGAATGTAGTGTTACAGTCACAGCGAGATTTTGAGTTGATTTATTATTGTCACGTGTATTGGGATACAGTGAAAAGTATCGTTTCTTGCGCAGTATAGAGACAAAGCATACCGTTCATAGAGAAGGAAAGGAGAGAGTGCAGAATGTAGTGTTACAGTCACAGCGAGGGTGTAGAGAAAGATCAACTTAATATTTGATTTATTATTGTCACATGTATTGGGATACAGTGAAAAGTATTGTTTCTTGCACACTGTACAGACAAAGCATACCATTCATAGAGAAGGAAAGGAGAGAGTGCAGAATGTAGTGTTACAGTCACAGCGAGGGTGTAGAGAAAGATCAACTTAATATTTGATTTATTATTGTCACATGTATTGGGATACAGTGAAAAGTATTGTTTCTTGCACACTGTACAGACAAAGCATACCATTCATAGAGAAGGAAAGGAGAGAGTGCAGAATGTAGTGTTACAGTCAATTTTTTGACTTCATTTATGTATTTGTTTTTGGCGATTCTTTCCCGGGACGTGCGTGTTGCTGTCTGGGTCCAGCACTTATTACCCGTCCCTAGTTGCCCCCTGGGAGGGGCGGTTGAGAGTCACCCACGTTGCTGTGTGGCTCTCTGGGAGTCACGTGTAGGCCAGACCCCGGGCTGGGGGAGGGGGGGTAAGGACAGTAGATTTCCTTCCCGAAAGGGGAACCTGATGGATCGGAAATGGTTTCCACAGTCATCGGTATCCCTAGATAGAAATATCAAGGGGACAGACCGGTGGCATTGTCACTGGTCTATTGACGCAGGAACTCGGCCAAGGTTCTGGGGACCTGGGTTCGAATCCAGGTGGAATTTGGAGATATCTGAAATGAAGAATCTCCTGATGTCCCATGGCCAGGAAAATCCCACCTAGTTCACCCATGTCCTTCCCATAAGAACATAAGAAATAGGAGCAGGAGTAGGCCATCTAGCCCTTCGAGCCTGCCCCACCATTCAATAAGATCATGGCTGATCTGTCGTGGCTCAGTTCCACATTCCCGCCCTCTCCCCATAACCCTTAATCCCCTCTCTTATCAAGAACCCATCAACCCGCGTCTTAAATATATTGAGCGAGGCAGCCTCCACCACTTCAACGGGC
The DNA here is from genome assembly GCF_965287045.1 of Carcharhinus amblyrhynchos. Classification (NCBI taxonomy): domain Eukaryota; kingdom Metazoa; phylum Chordata; class Chondrichthyes; order Carcharhiniformes; family Carcharhinidae; genus Carcharhinus; species Carcharhinus amblyrhynchos. The sequence continues at coordinate 2,432 of NW_027651213.1, read as the reverse complement.
AGAGAATTCCAGAGATTCACCACCCTTTGAGTGAAGAAGTTCCTCCTCAACTCCGTTCTAAACCGCCCCCCCTTTATCTTGAGGCTGTGCCCCCTAGTCCTACTGTCCTTTCTGAGCGGGAAGAGTCTCTCCACCTCTATCCTATCCATCCCATTCATCATCTTATACGTCTCAATGAGATCTCCCCTCATTCTTCTAAACTCTAACGAGTACAAGCCTAGTTTATTCAGCCTCTCCTCATAGCTCAACCCCCTCAACTCCGGTATCAGCCTAGTAAACCTCCTCTGCACTCCCTCCAAGGCCAAAATATCCTTGCGTAAGTGCGGCGCCCAAACTGCACACAGTACTCCAGCTGCGGCCTCACCAATGCCCTATACAGCTGCAGCAAGACCTCCCTACTTTTATATTCAATCCCCCTCGCTATGAAGGCCAGCATCCCATTCGCCTTCCTGACCACCTGCTGCACCTGCAAGCTGGGTTTTTGCGACTCATGCACAAGGACGCCCAGGTCCCTCTGCACCGTCGCCTGCTGCAGTTTTTCACCCCGTAAGTAATAATCCTTCCTACCATTATTCCTACCAAAGTGGACCACCTCGCACTTGCCAACATTAAATTCCATTTGCCATTTCCTGGCCCATTCGCCCAGCCTATCTAGATCCTTCTGCAGACTCTCTACACCCTCCGCACAATTTGCCGTTCCCCCAATCTTGGTGTCATCAGCGAATTTCGACACCCTACACTCGGTTCCCTCCTCCAGATCATCTATATAAATGGTAAATAGCTGAGGCCCCAGCACCGACCCCTGGGGCACTCCACTAGTCACCATCCGCCAATCCGAATAGCACCCATTGACCCCCACTCTCTTCCCGAAAGGAATAAACCTACAATTCCAGGAATAAACCTACAACTCTAGAGTCTGTGTAAGCTGGACTCATTTCCTTCAAATAACGTCTCACACACACACACACACACACACACACACACACACACACACACACACACACACACACACACACACACACACACACACACACACACACACACACACACACACACACACACACAGCTGTTTGGGCAACAGGGACACCCGTATCTCAGGAATTCCTCTTGGCAAAACAACTTTCAAGTGTTTTCGTCCAAAAACTTCTGTGTTCGTCTCCCAGTGCCTCAGGAATGCTGTTATCTCTCTCTCTCACACGCTCTCTCTTTCCCCCTCTCCCACTCAAGGTTTGCACTCTTTCTCTTACTCGCTCTCTCTCTCTCTCTGTTTGTGTTCTTGTCCTCTCTCTCTCCCTCTCTCTCACGCTCACTCTATCACATTCACCCTCTCTCTCTCTCACCCTCTCTCTCTTTCTGTTTGTGTTCTTGTCCTCTCTCTCTCCCTCTCTCTCACGCTCACTCTATCACATTCACCCTCTCTCTCTCTCACCATCTCTCTCTCTCTGTTTGTGTTCTTGTCCTCTCTCTCTCCCTCTCTCTCTCACGCTCACTCTATCACATTCACCCTCTCTCTCTCTCACCCTCTCTCTCTTTCTGTTTGTGTTCTTGCCCTCTCTCTCTCCCTCGCTCTCTCACGCTCACTCTATCACATTCACTCTCTCTCTCTCTCACCCTCTCTCTCTCTCTGTTTGTGTTCTTGCCCTCTCTCTCTCCCTCGCTCTCTCACGCTCACTCTATCACATTCACTCTCTCTCTCTCTCACCCTCTCTCTCTCTCTGTTTGTGTTCTTGCCCTCTCTCTCTCCCTCGCTCTCTCACGCTCACTCTACCACATTCACCCTCTCTCTCTCTCGCTCTCTCCACGCTCACTCTATCACATTCACTCTCTCTCTCTCTCTCCCTCTCTCTCTGTTTGTGTTCTTGCCCTCTCTCTCTCCCTCTCTCTCACGCTCACTCTACCACATTCACCCTCTCTCTCTCTCACCTCTCTCTCTCTCTCTGTTTGTGTTCTTGCCCTCTCTCTCTCCCTCTCTCTCACGCTCACTCTATCACCTTCACCCTCTCTCTCTCTCTGTTTGTGTTCTTGCCCTCTCTCTCTCCCTCGCTCTCTCACGCTCACTCTATCACATTCACCCTCTCTCTCTCTCTGTTTGTGTTCTTGCCCTCTCTCTCTCCCTCTCTCTCACGCTCACTCTATCACCTTCACTCTCTCTCTCTCTCACCCTCTCTCTCTCTCTGTTTGTGTTCTTGCCCTCTCTCTCTCCCTCTCTCTCTCACGCTCACTCTATCACATTCACCTCTCTCTCTCCCTCGCTCTCTCACGCTCACTCTATCACATTCACCCTCTCACTCTCTCACCCTCTCTCTCTCTCTGTTTGTGTTCTTGCCCTCTCTCTCTCCCTCGCTCTCTCACGCTCACTCTATCACATTCACTCTCTCTCTCTCTCTCACCCTCTCTCTCTGTTTGTGTTCTTGCCCTCTCTCTCTCCCTCT
>NW_027651212.1:0-17394 GCF_965287045.1 Carcharhinus amblyrhynchos | reverse complement strand
GTGTGTGTCAGAGAGAGAGAGGGTTAGAGAGACCTCCCCAGATACAGGAGTGTGTGTGTGAGAGAGAGAGAGTGTTAGAGAGACCCCCCGAGATACAGGAGTGTGTGAGAGAGAGAGAGGGTTAGAGAGACCCCCCAGATACAGGAGTGTGTGTGTGAGAGAGAGAGGGTTAGAGAGACCCCCCCAGATACAGGAGTGTGTGTGTGAGAGAGAGAGGGTTAGAGAGACCCCCCCAGATACAGGAGTGTGTGTGTGTGAGAGAGAGAGGGTTAGAGAGACCCCCCCAGATACAGGAGTGTGTGTGAGGGTTAGAGGGACCTTTACTGACCCTCTGTCTCCCCTCACAGTTGGAAACCAATCGTTACTTACATTGACGAACAGTTTGAACACTACTTTCGGGATGAGAGTGGTTTAAACCGCAAGAACATTCAAGACAACCGAGTCCACTGCCTCCTGTACTTCCTGTCTCCTCTGGCACATGGGTAAGTCTAAACCTCAAGCACGCCCCCCCCCCCCAACATTTCCCACTTTGTTCCTGGTGAAACGGTACCGCCTGCCTCCTCCCATTCCTCCGACATTAACTGGGTTCAGGCACCTGAAGGGTTCTGAATTTGGCCCAATCAATTTAAAGCCAGCCCTCGGCTACCAAGAACCTGTGAGATTAGAATTCGATGGTGTTGACAAAATCAGACCCATCCCCGTTTTTGGAAAATTGATATGTTATCACAGGTATAAAAGAGAGTGAATGTAGGGGGGGGGCAACAGAACTTAATTAAATTGATCTGAAAACTCAGCTAATGTTCTGGGGACACAGGTTCGGATCCCACCACGGCAGATGGTGGAACCTGAATTGATTTATAAAGTCTGGGATTAAGGATCTGCTCATTGTCGATCGTCAGGGAAAATAAAACCCATCCGGTTCCCTCTCGGGAAGGAAATCTGCCGTCCTCTCCTGGTTCTGGGCTACAGGTGACTCCAGACCACAACAACGTGGGTCAACTGCCCTCCGAAAGCAACTAGAGATGGACAGTAAATGTTGGCCCAGCCAGCGATGCCCGCGTCCCGTAAATGAATGAATAAAACAGGAGGAACTGCCACTCCTCGAGACTCGAGGGGGAGAGAACTGCTCTCCCACATCTCTTAAGAGTACACCCCATCTGACCAGCAACAGGTACCAAATCGGAAAGGACTTCCAGACAGAGGAATCAATCGAGGAACTCCAAAACATTCCAAAAGCCACAAACCTGTTGTATATTTTTTGAGAATGACAATTCTATCTTTTTTGGTTCATGAGAATCCTTGTACTTATTTGAACAGCATTCCAGCACCATCTTATTTTATTCGGTGTGTTACTTGTATTTATTTGAACAGCATTCCAGTACAAGACCATCGGATATAGGAGCAGAATGAGACCACTCGGCCCATCGAGTCTGCTCCACCATTTCTCATCCCCACTCTCCTGCCTTTTCCCCATAACCCCCCTGATCCCCTTATTAATCCGGACAAACGTGAGGGGATGTATTTTGGAAGGTCTAATACAGATAGGAAATATATAGTAAATGGTGGAACCCTTAAGAGTATTGATAGGCAGAGGGATCTGGGTGTACAGATACGCAGAGTATTGATAGGCAGAGGGATCTGGGCGTACAGATACACAGAGTATTGATAGGCAGAGGGATCTGGGCGTACAGATACACAGAGTATTGATAGGCAGAGGGATCTGGGCGTACAGATACACAGATTATTGATAGGCAGAGGGATCTGGGCGTACAGGTACACAGAGTATTGATAGGCAGAGGGATCTGGGCGTACAGGTACACAGAGTATTGATAGGCAGAGGGATCTGGGCGTACAGGTACACAGAGTATTGATAGGCAGAGGGATCTGGGCGTACAGGTACACAGAGTATCGATAGGCAGAGGGATCTGGGCGTACAGGTACACAGAGTATCGATAGGCAGAGGGATCTGGGCGTACAGGTACACAGAGTATCGATAGGCAGAGGGATCTGGGCGTACAGGTACACAGAGTATCGATAGGCAGAGGGATCTGGGCGTACAGGTACACAGGTCACTGAAAGTGGCAACGCAGGTGGAGAAGGTAGTCAAGAAGGCATACGGCATGCTTGCCTTCATCGGCCGGGGCACTGAGTTTAAAAATTGGCAAGTCACGTTGCAGCTTTATAGAACCTTAGTGAGGCCGCACTTGGAATATAGAGTTCAATTCTGGGTCACCCACACTACCAGAAGGATGTGGAGGCTTTGGAGAGGGTTACAGAAAAGATTTACCAGGATGTTTGCCTGTAGCAAAAGGCTGAGTTTTAAAATAGTCTCTGGAAACATAAAATTCGAAAATACGCACACATTATCCACACACTTCCATCATCCTTTCTCAAATGTGACTGTTCCAGATAAATTCTTCCCAAAACCCTGGATGTGGAAACAGAGAGGATAGGTCCAGTAGGAGGAGGCCACTCTGCCCTTCCATCCTGCTACCCCCCCATTCACCCCCATCATGGCTGATTATCCAACCCAACAGCCCAATCCTGTTTCCCGCTACCCTCCCCCACCCCCCGATCCCCTCTGATCCCGTTCTCTCCGAGGGGAAAAGCAGCCGGGATAATTAAGGACCCCCCCCCCGCCCACCCCACACACCCCGGACATTCTCTCTTCCACCTTCTTCCGTCGGGGAAAAAGATACAAAAAGTCTGAGGTCCCGTACCGACCGACTCAAGAACAGCTTCTTCCCTGCTGCTGTCAGACTTTTGAATGGACCCACCTCGCATTAAGCTGATCTTTCTCTACACCCTCGCTGTGACTGTAACACTACATTCTGCACCCTCTCCTTTCCTTCTCTATCAACGGTATGCTTTGTCTGTACAGCGCGCAAGAAACAATACTTTTCACTGTGTCCCCATACACGGGACAATAATAAATCAAATCTAAATTTGCAGTTCCCCACATGTCACTCACAAAGCACGAACGGGTGAGTTCTGGGGTGGGGTGCGTGGGGGGGGTGGGGTGCGTGGGGTGGGTGGGGGGTGCCACAGGGAAGGCAAGTCGGGCCTTATTCCCAAAGGGGAAGCGAAATTCCCGCTACAACCCCACACCGCGCTGGTGAGATCCCAGCTGGAATACCGTGAAGGGTTTCTGGGTCCCCCCCCCCCCGATCTAAGGAAGGATAGGCAGAGCGGAGGGCAAACCCACCTGGGGAGGGGACTTTCTTACGAGGGGATTCGGGGGGTGGTGCGGGGGATGTGCCCGCTGGAGTTTAGCAGAATGAGAGGTGATCTTATTGAGAGGTATATGGGATTCCCCGGGGGGGGGGGGGGCGGGGGGGGGTGGGATTCTCGGGGGGGGGGGGGGTGTGAGGGGTGTGGGATTCTCGGGGGGGGGGGGTGTGAGGGGTGTGGGATTCTCGGGGGGGGTGTGGGATTCTCGGGGGGGTGTGGGATTCTCGGGGGGGGTGTGGGATACTCGGGGGGGGGGGGGGTGAGATTCTCGGGGGGTGTGGGATTCTCGGGGGGGGTGTGGGATTCTCGGGGGGGGGTGTGGGATTCTCGGGGGGGTGTGGGATTCTCGGGGGGGGTGTGGGATACTCGGGGGGGGGGGGTGAGATTCTCGGGGGGTGTGGGATTCTCGGGGGGGGTGTGGGATTCTCGGGGGGGGTGTGGGATTCTCGGGGGGGGGTGGGATTCTCGGGGGGGGTGGGATTCTCGGGGGGGGTGTGAGATTCTCGGGGGGGTGTGAGATTCTCGGGGGGGGCTGTGAGGGGTGTGGGATTCTCGGGGGGGGGTGGGATTCTCGGGGGGGGTGTGGGATTCTCGGGGGGGGTGTGGGATTCTCGGGGGGGGGTGAGATTCTCGGGGGGGCTGTGAGGGGTGTGGGATTCTCGGGGGGGGCTGTGAGGGGTGTGAGATTCTCGGGGGGGGCTGTGAGGGGTGTGGGATTCTCGGGGGGTGTGGGATTCTCGGGGGGGGGTGGGATTCTCGGGGGGGGGGGTGGGATTCTCGGGGGGGGTGTGAGATTCTCGGGGGGGGCTGTGAGGGGTGTGGGATTCTCGGGGGGGTGGGATTCTCGGGGGGGCTGTGAGGGGTGTGAGATTCTCGGGGGGGCTGTGAGGGGTGTGGGATTCTCGGGGGGGTGGGATTCTCGGGGGGGGTGGGATTCTCGGGGGGTGTGGGATTCTCGGGGGGTGTGGGATTCTCGGGGGGGGTGTGAGGGGTGTGAGATTCTCGGGGGGGGCTGTGAGGGGTGTGGGATTCTCGGGGGGGGTGTGGGATTCTCGGGGGGGGTGGGATTCTCGGGGGGGCTGTGAGGGGTGTGGGATTCTCGGGGGGGCTGTGAGGGGTGTGAGATTCTCGGGGGGGGCTGTGAGGGGTGTGGGATTCTCGGGGGGGGTGGGATTCTCGGGGGGGTGGGATTCTCGGGGGGGGTGGGATTCTCGGGGGGTGTGGGATTCTCGGGGGGGGTGGGATTCTCGGGGGGTGTGGGATTCTCGGGGGGTGTGGGATTCTCGGGGGGAGCTGTGAGGGGTGTGGGATTCTCGGGGGGGGTGTGGGATTCTCGGGGGTGGGTGTGGGATTCTCGGGGGGGGGTGTGGGATTCTCGGGGGGGGGGGTGAGGGGTGTGGGATTCTCGGGGGGGGGTGTGGGATTCTCGGGGGGGGTGTGGGATTCTCGGTGGGGGGGGTGAGGGGTGTGGGATTCTCGGGGGGGGGTGTGGGATTCTCGGGGGGGGGTGAGGGGTGTGGGATTCTCGGGGGGGGTGTGGGATTCTCGGGGGGGGGGTGACAGGTTAGACACTGGGAGGTTATCCCTCCCCCCTCCCTTGTGGGGCAGTCGGGGAGCGGAGGGGGAGACAATCTCAGAATCGGGGGGGGAGTTTCTGAGCAGACAGGACGAGGAAACCCCCCCCTCGGGGAGGGAATCGTTAGCGGAGGGACTGCCTCGTAGGGTGTGTCCGAGGCTGAGACGTTCTGTCAGTGAGGGGCTGGGGGGGGTGGGAGGTTTCGGGGGGGTGGGAGGTGAGGGGGGTCAGGGGTTTCGGGGGGAGACAGGAGGGTGAGGGGTTTCGGTGGGGGAGACGGGAGGGTGGGGGGTGAGGGGTTTCGGCGGTGGGGGGGAGATGGGAGGGTGGGAGGTGAGGGGTTGCGGGGGGGGTTTTGGGGGGGGCTGGGGGGGAGACGGGAGGGTGGGGGGTGAGGGGTTTTGGGGGGGGAGACGGGAGGGTGGGGGGTGAGGGGTTTCGGCGGTGGGGGGGAGATGGGAGGGTGGGAGGTGAGGGGTTTCGGGGGGGGGAGACGGGAGGGTGGGGGGTGAGGGGTTTCGGTGGGGGGGGGAGACGGGAGGGTGGGGGTTGAGGGGTTTCGGTGGGGGGGGGAGACGGGAGGGTGGGAGTTGAGGGGTTTCGGTGGGGGGGGGAGACGGGAGGGTGGGGTGGGGGGTGGGCAGTGTCAGGTCAGTGTGGGGCAGGCTGGGTGGGCTTCTCTCTGCTCCGATGTTTCAGGGTGTTTATCACCCACACTGGAAATGTGGAGGGGTCGAGATTCTGGGTATTTGCTGCAGTTTGGAGATGATAAAAGGGGGCTGATGTTCAGGACTGATAACAGGAGATATTAACAGATCTCTCCTCTCTGTCTCTCTTCACCCACCTCCCCCTCCATTCCCCTTCTCCGTCTCACTCTTTCTCCTTCGCTCCCCCATCCCTCTCTTCCCCTCCTCTGACCCTCTCTCTCTCTCCCTCTCTGTCTCTTACACTCTCTCTCATTCTCTCACTGTCCCTCTGTCTCTCACACTCTCACTCTCTCACTGTCTCTCTCTCTCTCCCCCTCTGTCTCTTACACTCTGATTCTCTCGCTGTCTCTCTCCCTCTGTCTCTCACACTCTCACCATCTCTCTCTCTCTCCCCGTCTGTCTCTCACACTCTCATTTTCTCGGTGTCTCTCTCCCCCTCTGTCTCTCACACTCTCATTTTCTCGGTGTCTCTCTCCCCCTCTGTCTCTCACACTCTCATTTTCTCGGTGTCTCTCTCCCCCTCTGTCTCTCACACTCTCACTCTCTCGCCGTCTCTCTCTCTCCCCCTCTGTCTCTCACACTCTCACTCTCTCGCCGTCTCTCTCTCTCCCCCTCTGTCTCTCACACTCTCACTCTCTCGCCGTCTCTCTCTCTCCCCCTCTGTCTCTCACACTCTCACTCTCTCGCCGTCTCTCTCTCTCCCCCTCTGTCTCTCACACTCTCACTCTCTCGCCGTCTCTCTCTCTCCCCCTCTGTCTCTCACACTCTCATTCACTTGCTGTCTCTCTTTCTCCGTCTCTCACACTCTCACTCTCTCACCATCTCTCTCTCTCTCCCTCTGTCTCTCACACTCTCATTTTCTCGGTGTCTCTCTCTCCCCGTCTGTCTCTCACACTCTCATTCTCTCTCTCTCTCCCTCTGTCTCTCACACTCTCATTCTCTTGCTGTCTCTCTTTCTCCGTCTCTCACACTCTCACTCTCTCACCATCTCTCTCTCTCTCCCTCTGTCTCTCACACTCTCATTTTCTCGGTGTCTCTCTCTCTCCCCGTCTGTCTCTCACACTCTCATTCTCTCACTGTCTCTCTCTCCCCGTCTGTCTCTCACACTCTCATTCTCTCTCTCTCCCCTTCTGTTCCTCACTCTCCGCCTCTCTCCCTCTCTGTCTCATACACACTCTCTCTCTCTGTCTCTCTCCCCCTCCCCCTCACACACACACAGGGTCCGTCCCCTGGATATAGAATTCATGCGAGCCGTTCACGAGAAGGTGAATATTGTACCTGTAATCGCCAAGGCCGACACACTGACCCCAGCTGAGGTTCAGAGGACAAAGCAAAAGGTGAGGTGGCGACAGGAGGGGGTGCGGGCAGTGGGGAGGGACACAGAGGGTGGGGAGCAACGTGGGGGTCAGAACGCTGGGTTCAGAGAGGGCAGTGGGTGGAAGAGAAAAGTGTGCAGAGGATGCTGGAAATCTGCAGAGGGATACAGACAGTCTGAGTGAGTGGGCGAGGGTCTGGCAGATGGACGTAAATGTGAGGTTATCCATTTTGGTCAGAATAACAGCAAAATGGACTATTATTTAAATGGTAAAACATTGCAGCGTGCTGCTGTGCAGAGGGATCTGGGCGTCCTTGTGTGGGAATCTCCAGGAGTTGGTTTGCAGGAGTTTGCTGTGCAGAGGGATCTGGGCGTCCTTGTGCAGGAGTCTCCAGGAGTTGGTTTGCAGGAGTTTGCTGTGCAGAGGGATCTGGGTGTCCTTGTGCGGGAATCTCCAGGAGTTGGTTTGCAGGAGTTTGCTGTGCAGAGGGATCTGGGCGTCCTTGTGCAGGAATCTCCAGGAGTTGGTTGGCAGGAGTTTGCTGTGCAGAGGGATCTGGGCGTCCTTGTGCAGGAATCTCCAGGAGTTGGTTTGCAGGAGTTTACTGTGCAGAGGGATCTGGGCGTCCTTGTGCGGGAATCTCCAGGAGTTGGTTTGCAGGAGTTTACTGTGCAGAGGGATCTGGGCGTCCTTGTGCGGGAATCTCCAGGAGTTGGTTTGCAGGAGTTTGCTGTGCAGAGGGATCTGGGCGTCCTTGTGCAGGAATCTCCAGGAGTTGGTTGGCAGGAGTTTGCTGTGCAGAGGGATCTGGGTGTCCTTGTGCGGGAATCTCCAGGAGTTGGTTTGCAGGAGTTTGCTGTGCAGAGGGATCTGGGCGTCCTTGTGCAGGAGTCTCCAGGAGTTGGTTTGCAGGAGTTTGCTGTGCAGAGGGATCTGGGCGTCCTTGTGCAGGAATCTCCAGGAGTTGGTTTGCAGGAGTTTGCTGTGCAGAGGGATCTGGGCGTCCTTGTGCGGGAATCTCCAGGAGTTGGTTTGCAGGAGTTTGCTGTGCAGAGGGATCTGGGTGTCCTTGTGCAGGAATCTCCAGGAGTTGGTTGGCAGGAGTTTGCTGTGCAGAGGGATCTGGGCGTCCTTGTGCAGGAATCTCCAGGAGTTGGTTTGCAGGAGTTTACTGTGCAGAGGGATCTGGGCGTCCTTGTGCGGGAATCTCCAGGAGTTGGTTTGCAGGAGTTTACTGTGCAGAGGGATCTGGGCGTCCTTGTGCGGGAATCTCCAGGAGTTGGTTTGCAGGAGTTTGCTGTGCAGAGGGATCTGGGCGTCCTTGTGCAGGAATCTCCAGGAGTTGGTTGGCAGGAGTTTGCTGTGCAGAGGGATCTGGGTGTCCTTGTGCGGGAATCTCCAGGAGTTGGTTTGCAGGAGTTTGCTGTGCAGAGGGATCTGGGCGTCCTTGTGCAGGAGTCTCCAGGAGTTGGTTTGCAGGAGTTTGCTGTGCAGAGGGATCTGGGCGTCCTTGTGCAGGAATCTCCAGGAGTTGGTTTGCAGGAGTTTGCTGTGCAGAGGGATCTGGGCGTCCTTGTGCAGGAATCTCCAGGAGTTGGTTTGCAGGAGTTTGCTGTGCAGAGGGATCTGGGCGTCCTTGTGCAGGAATCTCTAGGAGTTGGTTTGCAGGAGTTTGCTGTGCAGAGGGATCTGGGCGTCCTTGTGCAGGAATCTCCAGGAGTTGGTTTGCAGGAGTTTGCTGTGCAGAGGGATCTGGGCGTCCTTGTGCAGGAATCTCAAGGAGTTGGTTGGCAGGAGCAGCAGGGAATGAAGGTGGGAAATGGGATTTTGTCCTTCATTGCCAGAGGGATGGAGTTTAAAAACAGCGAGGTTATGTTAAGGTGCTGGTGAGACCACACCTGGAGTTACTGTGTACAGTTTTGGTCTCCTTACTTGAGAAAGGATATACTGGCACTGGAGGGGGTGCCGAGGAGATTCACTGGGTTGATTCCGGAGTTGAGAGGGTTGGATTATGAGGAGAGACTGAGTGGACTGGGGTTATACTCATTCAGAAGAATGAGGGGGAGATCTGATAGAAACAGATAAGATGATGAAGGGAATGGATCAGATAGAAGCAGGGAGGTTGTTTCCACTGGGGGGGGTGAAACTAGAACGTGGGGGAATGGCCTCAAAATAAGGGGGAGCAGATTTAGGACTGAGTTGAGGAGGAACTTCTTCACACAGAGGGTTGTGAATCTGTGGAATTCCCTGCCCAGTTGAGGCTCCCCCTCGTTGAATGTTTTTGAGGCAGGGATAGATAGATTTTGGAAGGGTAAAGGGATTAAGGGGAGCTGAGTCCATGAAAAGATCAGCCATGATCTTATTGAATGGGGGAGCAGGGCTGGAGGGGCCGAATGGCCTAGACCTGCTCCGAGTTCTTATGCAGAATGCAGAGGGCGTGGATCCACCCCCCCCCATGCCATTTACCCACAGACTGGGCAGCGGCGGTGGAGCTGGGGGGGGAGGGGAGTGGCGGTGGGGCTGGGGGGGGAGGGGAGCGGCGGTGGGGCTGGGGGGGGTGCTGGGGGGGGGTGGGACGGTGGTGGGTGGAAGGTTGAGGGGGGGGAGCGGGATTACAAGAGAAATTAAATATCTGACAAACTCTTCCCCCCCCGCAATGGAAACTCCAGATCCGCCAGGAGATTGAAGATCACGGGATTAATGTTTACCAGTTCCCCGACTGTGACTCAGACGAGGATGAAGACTTTAAGGAACAGGATGCGGATCTGAAGGTGGGTCTCAGGAGTGTGTGAGAGAGAGAGGGTTAGAGAGACCCCCCCCAGATACAGGAGTGTGTGTGTGAGAGAGAGGGTTAAAGAGACCCCCCCAGATACAGGAGTGTGTGTGTGTGAGAGAGAGAGGGTTAGAGAGACCTCCCCAGATACAGGAGTGTGTGTGTGTGAGAGAGAGGGTTAAAGAGACCCCCCCAGATACAGGAGTGTGTGTGTGTGAGAGAGAGAGAGGGTTAGAGAGACCCCCCCAGATACAGGAGTGTGTGTGAGAGATAGAGAGGGTTAGAGAGACCCCCCCAGATACAGGAGTGTGTGTGTGTGAGAGAGAGAGAGGGTTAGAGAGACCCCCCCAGATACAGGAGTGTGTGTGTGTGAGAGAGAGAGAGGGTTAGAGAGACCCCCCCAGATACAGGAGTGTGTGTGTGTGAGAGAGAGGGTTAGAGAGACCCCCCCAGATACAGGAGTGTGTGTGTGAGAGAGAGAGGGTTAGAGAGACCTCCCCAGATACAGGAGTGTGTGTGTGAGAGAGAGGGTTAGAGAGACCTCCCCAGATACAGGAGTGTGTGTGAGAGAGAGAGGGTTAGAGAGACCTCCCCAGATACAGGAGTGTGTGTGAGAGAGAGAGGGTTAGAGAGACCTCCCCAGATACAGGAGTGTGTGTGAGAGAGAGAGGGTTAGAGAGACCCCCCCAGATACAGGAGTGTGTGTGAGAGAGAGAGGGTTAGAGAGACCCCCCCCAGATACAGGAGTGTGTGTGTGAGAGGGAGGGTTAGAGAGACCCCCCCAGATGTGAGGGTGTGTGAGAGAGGGTTAGAGAGACCTCCCCAGATACAGGAGTGTGTATGTGAGAGAGAGAGAGGGTTAGAGAGACCCCCCCAGATACAGGAGTGTGTGTGTGAGAGAGAGAGAGGGTTAGAGAGACCCCCCCAGATACAGGAGTATGTGTGTGTGAGAGAGAGAGGGTTAGAGAGACCCCCCCAGATACAGGAGTGTGTGTGTGTGAGAGAGAGGGTTAGAGAGACCCCCCCAGATGTGAGGGTGTGTGTGTGAGAGAGAGAGGGTTAGAGAGACCTCCCCAGATACAGGAGTGTGTGTGTGTGAGAGAGAGAGGGTTAGAGAGACCTCCCCAGATACAGGAGTGTGTGTGAGAGAGAGAGAGGGTTAGAGAGACCCCCCCAGATACAGGAGTGTATGTGTGAGAGAGAGAGAGGGTTAGAGAGACCTCCCCAGATACAGGAGTGTGTGTGTGAGAGAGAGAGAGGGTTAGAGAGACCCCCCCAGATACAGGAGTGTGTGTGTGTGTGAGAGAGAGAGAGGGTTAGAGAGACCTCCCCAGATACAGGAGTGTGTGTGAGAGAGAGAGGGGGTTAGAGAGACCCCCCCCAGATACAGGAGTGTGTGTGTGAGAGAGAGAGGGTTAGAGAGACCTCCCCAGATACAGGAGTGTGTGTGAGAGAGAGAAAGAGAGAGGGTTAGAGAGACCTCCCCAGATACAGGAGTGTGTGTGTGAGAGAGAGGGTTAGAGAGACCCCCCCAGATACAGGAGTGTGTGTGTGTGAGAGAGAGGGTTAGAGAGACCCCCCCAGATGTGAGGGTGTGTGAGAGAGAGAGGGTTAGAGAGACCTCCCCAGATACAGGAGTGTGTGTGTGTGAGAGAGAGAGGGTTAGAGAGACCTCCCCAGATACAGGAGTGTGTGTGTGAGAGAGAGAGGGTTAGAGAGACCCCCCCAGATACAGGAGTGTGTGTGTGAGAGAGAGAGAGGGTTAGAGAGACCCCCCCAGATACAGGAGTGTGTGTGTGAGAGAGAGAGGGTTAGAGAGACCCCCCCAGATACAGGAGTGTGTGTGTGTGTGAGAGAGGGTTAGAGAGACCCCCCCAGATACAGGAGTGTGTGTGTGAGAGAGAGAGGGTTAGAGAGACCCCCCCAGATACAGGTGTGTGTGTGTGTGAGAGAGAGAGGGTTAGAGAGACCTCCCCAGATACAGGAATGTGTGTGTGTGAGAGAGAGAGAGGGTTAGAGAGACCTCCCCAGATACAGGAGTGTGTGTGTGAGAGAGAGAGAGGGTTAGAGAGACCCCCCCCAGATACAGGAGTGTGTGTGAGAGACAGAGAGGGTAAGAGAGACCCCCCCAAATACAGGAGTGTGTGTGTGAGAGAGAGAGAGGGTTAGAGAGACCTCCCCAGATACAGGAGTGTGTGTGTGAGAGAGAGGGTTAGAGAGACCCCCCCAGATACAGGAGTGTGTGTGTGAGAGAGGGTTAGAGAGACCTCCCCAGATACAGGAGTGTGTGTGTGAGAGAGAGAGAGGGTTAGAGAGACCTCCCCAGATACAGGAGTGTGTGTGTGAGAGAGAGAGAGGGTTAGAGAGACCCCCCCAGATGTGAGGGTGTGTGCGCGGATCTCCCGGTTTTCTCGCTGATGACTGACCCTCTTGCTGTGCCTCTGTTTTGTTCCAGAACAGTATTCCCTTCGCTGTAATTGGCAGTAACACAATGATCGAATGCAAGGGGAGGGAGGTGCGCGGTCGCCTGTACCCCTGGGGGGTTGTCGAGGGTAGGTATCCCTGTCGGGCATCACCACAGTTTGTATCTTGTGCGAGGTCAGGAATCCTGGGGGTTTGGGCGGTGGACAGCAGTGGAATTGAGCCCCCCATCACCACCGCCACTGGATCCCAGATCCAATCCATTTCACTTGTATCAGATCCTGCGGAATGGATCCCTGGCTGTTGATCATTGCTTTTTCATCTTGAGTAGATCCCCTCTTGCTGGGAACGAGGTGTGAATCCTGGGGTTGGTCCCCTGCTGTGATAATGGGATGAAGCCTGGGTTCTGGTCAGACCGGGTCACCAAGTGGGGTCCCAGTTCCAGCGATTGGTTTGGGTCACAGAACGGATCACGGTCCGTGTTTTCAGAGTGGATCCAGCTTCCGGTTACGTGTGCCGTTTGGGGACTGGATCATGCTCCTTATGGTCAGAGTGGGTTGGAGAGTAGATCTCACTCCTGATGATCAGTGAAGTTTGGGGAGTGGATCCCATTCCTGTTTGATTGCTTGGCTGGTGATCTGTGTGGATTCCAGAGTCAATCCAACTCCTGGTGGTGTGTCAAATCCAGACTGGATCCCATATCTGGTGATCTGTGTCGATTCCAGAGTAGATCCCACACCCCGTGATCTGCATTGATTCCAGAGTAGATCCCCACTCCTGGTGATCTGTGTCGATTCCAGAGTAGATCCCCGCTCCTGATGATCTGTGTCGAGTCCAGAGTAGATCCCCGCTCCTGGTGATCTGCGTCGATTCCAGAGTAGATCCCCGCTCCTGGTGATCTGTGTCGATTCCAGAGTAGATCCCCGCTCCTGGTGATCTGTGTCGAGTCCAGAGTAGATCCCCGCTCCTGGTGATCTGCGTCGATTCCAGAGTAGATCCCCACTCCTGGTGATCTGTGTCGATTCCAGAGTAGATCCCCACTCCTGGTGATCTGTGTACATTCCAGAGTAGATCCCCGCTCCTGGTGATCTTTGTCGATTCCAGAGTAGATCCCCACTCCTGGTGATCTGCGTTGATCCCCTTACTGGTGCTCGGTGCGGTTTGGTTTGGGTGGGTGGGGGGAGTGGATCCCTGGCTGCCCCCTAATCGGTGTCTGGTCGACAGAACGGATCCCTGGCGGGGCTCAGGGATCGAGGCGCTGCGTGGGGTGGATTCCGCGGCTGCGGATTGGCTGGAGAAGGAGGGAGGGGGAGGTTCTGTGTCTCCGTTTCACTCACTCCCGGTGTCCTGTGTCCCCAGTGGAGGATCCCACGCACTGCGACTTTGTCAAGCTGAGAAACATGCTCATCCAGACACACATGCAGGACCTGAAGGACGTGACGCAGGAGGTTCACTATGAGAACTATCGCGCCGAGTGCATTCAGAGCATGACTCGCATCGGAGCCAAAGATCGCAGTCGCACGTAAGCACGCACTCGGGAAGCCCTCTGAAACACCAGTCAGTGTACAGATATCTCCCTGAGAGAGAGAGAGAGGACTGAGAGACACCAGTCAGTGTACAGATATCTCCCTGAGAGAGAGAGAGGGGACTGAGAGACACCAGTCAGTGTACAGATATCTCCCTGAGAGAGAGGGGACTGAGAGACACCAGTCAGTGTACAGATATCTCCCTGAGAGAGAGAGAGAGGGGACTGAGAGACACCAGTCAGTGTACAGATATCTTCCTGAGAGAGAGAGAGAGGACTGAGAGACACCAGTCAGTGTACAGATATCTCCCTGAGAGAGAGAGAGAGAGGGGACTGAGAGACACCAGTCAGTGTACAGATATCTCCCTGAGAGAGAGAGAGGGGACTGAGAGACACCAGTCAGTGTACAGATATCTCCCTGAGAGAGAGAGGGGACTGAGAGACACCAGTCAGTGTACAGATATCTCCCTGAGAGAGAGAGAGAGGGGACTGAGAGACACCAGTCAGTGTACAGATATCTCCCTGAGAGAGAGAGGGGGGACTGAGAGACACCAGTCAGCGTACAGATATCTCCCTGAGAGAGAGAGAGAGGGGACTGAGAGACACCAGTCAGTGTACAGATATCTCCCTGAGAGAGAGAGAGAGGGGACTGAGAGACACCAGTCAGTGTACAGATATCTTCCTGAGAGAGAGAGAGAGGACTGAGAGACACCAGTCAGTGTACAGATATCTCCCTGAGAGAGAGAGAGAGAGGGGACTGAGAGACACCAGTCAGTGTACAGATATCTCCCTGAGAGAGAGAGAGAGAGGGGACTGAGAGACACCAGTCAGTGTACAGATATCTCCCTGAGAGAGAGAGAGAGGGGACTGAGAGACACCAGTCAGTGTACAGATATCTCCCTGAGAGAGAGAGAGAGGACTGAGAGACACCAGTCAGTGTACAGATATCTCCCTGAGAGAGAGGGGACTGAGAGACACCAGTCAGTGTACAGATATCTCCCTGAGAGAGAGAGAGAGAGGGGACTGAGAGACACCAGTCAGTGTACAGATATCTCCCTGAGAGAGAGAGAGGGGACTGAGAGACACCAGTCAGTGTACAGATATCTCCCTGAGAGAGAGAGAGAGGACTGAGAGACACCAGTCAGTGTACAGATATCTCCCTGAGAGACAGAGAGGGGACTGAGAGACACCAGTCAGTGTACAGATATCTCCCTGAGAGAGAGAGAGGGGACTGAGAGACACCAGTCAGTGTACAGATATCTCCCTGAGAGAGAGAGAGAGGGGACTGACAGACACCAGTCAGTGTACAGATATCTCCCTGAGAGAGAGAGAGGGGACTGAGAGACACCAGTCAGTGTACAGATATCTCCCTGAGAGAGAGAGAGAGGGGACTGAGAGACACCAGTCAGTGTACAGATATCTCCCTGAGAGAGAGAGAGAGGGGACTGAGAGACACCAGTCAGTGTACAGATATCTCCCTGAGAGAGAGAGAGAGGGGACTGAGAGACACCAGTCAGTGTACAGATATCTCCCTGAGAGAGAGAGAGGGGACTGAGAGACACCAGTCAGTGTACAGATATCTCCCTGAGAGAGAGAGAGAGGGGACTGAGAGACACCAGTCAGTGTACAGATATCTCCCTGAGAGAGAGAGAGGGGACTGAGAGACACCAGTCAGTGTACAGATATCTCCCTGAGAGAGGGAACTGAGAGACACAGTCAGTGTACAGATATCTCCCTGAGAGAGGGAACTGAGAGACACCAGTCAGTGTACAGATATCTCCCTGAGAGAGGGAACTGAGAGACACCAGTCAGTGTACAGATATCTCCCTGAGAGAGGGGAACTGAGAGACACCAGTCAGTGTACAGATATCTCCCTGTGAGAGAGAGAGAGGGGACTGAGAGACACCAGTCAGTGTACAGATATCTCCCTGAGAGAGAGAGGGGACTGAGAGACACCAGTCAGTGTACAGATATCTCCCTGAGAGAGAGAGAGGGGACTGAGACACACCAGTCAGTGTACAGATATCTCCCTGAGAGAGAGAGAGGGGACTGAGAGACACCAGTCAGTGTACAGATATCTCCCTGAGAGAGAGAGAGAGGGGACTGAGAGACACCAGTCAGTGTACAGATATCTCCCTGGAGAGAGAGAGGGGACTGAGAGACACCAGTCAGTGTACAGATATCTCCCTGAGAGAGAGAGAGGGGACTGAGAGACACCAGTCAGTGTACAGATATCTCCCTGAGAGAGAGAGAGGGGACTGAGAGACACCAGTCAGTGTACAGATATCTCCCTGAGAGAGAGAGAGAGGGACTGAGAGACACCAGTCAGTGTACAGATATCTCCCTGAGAGAGAGAGAGGGACTGAGAGACACCAGTCAGTGTACAGATATCTCCCTGAGAGAGAGAGAGAGGGGACTGAGAGACACCAGTCAGTGTACAGATATCTCCCTGAGAGAGAGAGAGGACTGAGAGACACCAGTCAGTGTACAGATATCTCCCTGAGAGAGAGAGAGAGGGGACTGAGAGACACCAGTCAGTGTACAGATATCTCCCTGAGAGAGAGAGAGGGGACTGAGAGACACCAGTCAGTGTACAGATATCTCCCTGAGAGAGAGAGAGAGGGGACTGAGAGACACCAGTCAGTGTACAGATATCTCCCTGAGAGAGAGAGAGAGGGACTGAGAGACACCAGTCAGTGATCTCCCGAGAGAAGAGAGAGAGGACTGAGAGACACCAGTATGTACAGATATCTCCCTGAGAGAGAGAGAGAGAGGGGACTGAGAGACACCAGTCAGTGTACAGATATCTCCCTGAGAGAGAGAGAGAGGGGACTGAGAGACACCAGTCAGTGTACAGATATCTCCCTGAGAGAGAGAGAGAGGGGACTGAGAGACACCAGTCAGTGTACAGATATCTCCCTGAGAGAGAGAGAGAGGGGACTGAGAGACACCAGTCAGTGTACAGATATCTCCCTGAGAGAGAGAGGGACTGAGAGACACCAGTCAGTGTACAGATATCTCCCTGAGAGAGAGAGAGGGGACTGAGAGACACCAGTCAGTGTACAGATATCTCCCTGAGAGAGAGAGAGAGGGGACTGAGAGACACCAGTCAGTGTACAGATATCTCCCTGAGAGAGAGAGAGAGGGGACTGAGAGACACCAGTCAGTGTACAGATATCTCCCTGAGAGAGAGAGAGGGGACTGAGAGACACCAGTCAGTGTACAGATATCTCCCTGAGAGAGAGAGAGGGGACTGAGAGACACCAGTCAGTGTACAGATATCTCCCTGAGAGAGAGAGAGGGGACTGAGAGACACCAGTCAGTGTACAGATATCTCCCTGAGAGAGAGAGAGAGGGGACTGAGAGACACCAGTCAGTGTACAGATATCTCCCTGAGAGAGAGAGAGGGGACTGAGAGACACCAGTCAGTGTACAGATATCTCCCTGAGAGAGAGAGAGGGGACTGAGAGACACCAGTCAGTGTACAGATATCTCCCTGAGAGAGAGAGAGAGGGGACTGAGAGACACCAGTCAGTGTACAGATATGCTGATCGATATTCCTGAGAGAGAGAGAGGGGATCTGAGAGCACCAGTCAGTGTACAGATATCTCCCTGAGAGAGAGAGAGAGGGACTGGCACCAGTCAGTGTACAGATATCTCCCTGAGAGAGAGAGAGGGGACTGAGAGACACCAGTCAGTGTACAGATATTCTGATCGATATTTTTTTCCTCCCACAGGAAGATTTCTCGTCAAAGCATGTCGGAACTCTCCATCTCCATGCTTCCTCTGGCCGAGACAGAGAAACTGATTCGAGAGAAGGATGAAGAGGTGGGTTCGGGGGTTCC
>NW_027651211.1:0-17552 GCF_965287045.1 Carcharhinus amblyrhynchos | reverse complement strand
GTATATAAACCACCCCGAACCCCTCGATTAGATTCCAGTCTGTAACCCACTCCCGGGTATCTGTTATTCTGTATATAAACCACCCCGAACCCCTCGATTAGATTCCAGTCTGTAACTCACTCCCGGGTATCTGTTATTCTGTATATAAACCACCCCGAACCCTCGATTAGATTCCAGTCTGTAACTCACTCCCGGGTATCTGTTATTCTGTATATAAACCACCCCGAACCCCTCGATTAGATTCCTGTCTGTAAATCACTCCCGGGTATCTGTTATTCTATATATAAACCACCCCGAACCCCTCGATTAGATTCCAGTCTGTAACTCACTCCCGGTTATCCGTTATTCTGTATATAAACCACCCCGAACCCCTCGATTAGATTCCAGTCTGTAACTCACTCCCGGGTATCTGTTATTCTATATATAAACCACCCCGAACCCCTCGATTAGATTCCAGTCTGTAACTCACTCCCGGGTATCTGTTATTCTGTATATAAACCACCCCGAACCCCTCGATTAGATTCTAGTCTGTAACTCACTCCCGGTTATCTGTTATTCTGTATATAAACCACCCCGAACCCCTCGATTAGATTCCAGTCTGTAACTCACTCCCGGGTATCTGTTATTCTATATATAAACCACACCGAACCCCTCGATTAGATTCCAGTCTGTAACTCACGCCCGGGTATCTGTTATTCTGTATATAAACCACCCCGAACCCCTCGATTAGATTCCAGTCTGTAACTCACTCCCCGGTATCTGTTATCTATATATAAACCACCCCGAACCCCTCGATTAGATTCCAGTCTGTAACTCACTCCCGGGTATCTGTTATTCTGTATATAAACCACCCCGAACCCCTCGATTAGATTCCAGTCTGTAACTCACTCCCGGGTATCTGTTATTCTGTATATAAACCACCCCGAACCCCTCGATTAGATTCCAGTCTGTAACTCACTCCCGGGTATCTGTTATTCTATATATAAACCACCCCGAACCCCTCGATTAGATTCCAGTCTGTAACTCACTCCCGGGTATCTGTTATTCTGTATATAAACCACCCCGAACCCCTCGATTAGATTCCAGTCTGTAACTCACTCCCGGGTATCTGTTATTCTATATATAAACCACCCCGAACCCCTCGATTAGATTCCAGTCTGTAACTCACTCCCGGGTATCTGTTATTCTATATATAAACCACCCCGAACCCCTCGATTAGATTCCAGTCTGTAACTCACTCCCGGGTATCTGTTATTCTATATATAAACCACCCCGAACCCCTCGATTAGATTCCAGTCTGTAACTCACTCCCGGGTATCTGTTATTCTGTATATAAACCACCCCGAACCCCTCGATTAGATTCCAGTCTGTAACTCACTCCCGGGTATCTGTTATTCTGTATATAAACCACCCCGAACCCCTCGATTAGATTCCAGTCTGTAACTCACTCCCGGGTATCTGTTATTCTGTATATAAACCACCCCGAACCCCTCGATTAGATTCCAGTCTGTAACTCACTCCCGGGTATCTGTTATTGTGTATATAAACCACCCCGAACCCCTCGATTAGATTCCAGTCTGTAACTCCCTCCCGGGTATCTGTTATTGTGTATATAAACCACCCCGAACCCCTCGATTAGATTCCAGTCTGTAACTCACTCCCGGGTATCTGTTATTCTGTATATAAACCAGCCCGAACCCCTCGATTAGATTCCAGTCTGTAACTCACTCCCGGGTATCTGTTATTCTATATATAAACCACCCCGAACCCCTCGATTAGATTCCAGTCTGTAACTTGTGATACTATCTGTTCATTCTCCCAGGCCTCAGACACAACAGCAGCAATCAGATTTATCGAAACGTACAGATGACGATAAAGAGAACAAGACAAGTTACAACAACGCCCAATATCAGCAAACCAGAACCTTTCGACGCCCGTACCGCAACTATCGCACACGCCCCAAGCAAACAACCCCCAAAACAGAGGAGACTAAACAGGTATAATCCAGGAACTGTCCCCCTATCAAACACTCCCAGGACAGGTACAGCACGGGGTTAGATACAGAGTAAAGCTCCC
This sequence comes from Carcharhinus amblyrhynchos, assembly GCF_965287045.1. NCBI lineage: Eukaryota > Metazoa > Chordata > Chondrichthyes > Carcharhiniformes > Carcharhinidae > Carcharhinus > Carcharhinus amblyrhynchos. The sequence continues at coordinate 15,476 of NW_027651211.1, read as the reverse complement.
TCTACACTGTCCCCATCAAACACTCCCAGGACAGGTACAGCACGGGGTTAGATACAGAGTAAAGCTCCCTCTACACTATCCCCCATCAAACACTCCCAGGACAGGTACAGCACGGGGTTAGATACAGAGTAAAGCTCCCTCTACACTATCCCCCATCAAACACTCCCAGGACATGTACAGCACGGGGTGAGATACAGAGTAAAGCTCCCTCTACACTGTCCCCCCATCAAACACTCCCAGGACAGGTACAGCACGGGGTTAGATACAGAGTAAAGCTCCCTCTACACTGTCCCCCCATCAAACACTCCCAGGACAGGTACAGCACGGGGTTAGATACAGAGTAAAGCTCCCTCTACACTGTCCCCCCATCAAACACTCCCAGGACAGGGACAGCACGGGGTTAGATACAGAGTAAAGCTCCCTCTACACTGTCCCCCCATCAAACACTCCCAGGACAGGTACAGCACAGGGTTAGATACAGAGTAAAGCTCCCTCTACACTGTCCCCCCATCAAACACTCCCAGGACAGGAACAGCACGGGGTTAGATACAGAGTAAAGCTCCCTCTACACTGTCCCCCCATCAAACACTCCCAGGACAGGGACAGCACGGGGTTAGATACAGAGTAAACCTCCCTCTACACTGTCCCCCATCAAACACTCCCAGGACAGGTACAGCACGGGGTTAGATACAGAGTAAACCTCCCTCTACACTGTCCCCCATCAAACACTCCCAGGACAGGGACAGCACGGGGTTAGATACAGAGTAAAGCTCCCTCTACACTGTCTCCCCATCAAACACTCCCAGGACAGGTACAGCACGGGGTTAGATACAGAGTAAAGCTCCCTCTACACTGTCCCCCCATCAAACACTCCCAGGACAGGTACAGCACAGGGTTAGATACAGAGTAAAGCTCCCTCTACACTGTCCCCCATCAAACACTCCCAGGTCAGGTACAGCACGGGGTTAGATACAGAGTAAAGCTCCCTCTACACTGTCCCCCATCAAACACTCCCAGGTCAGGTACAGCACGGGGTTAGATACAGAGTAAAGCTCCCTCTACACTGTCCCCCCATCAAACACTCCCAGGACAGGTACAGCACGGGGTTAGATACAGAGTAAAGCTCCCTCTACACAGTGTTGATGTTTGTCTCTGGGGGAAACGCGGGATTGTGTTCTATCTGATCCGATCTTGTTTCTCTGTCCGCAGTCCCCCAGCAAAAGCGTTGAGAAGACAACTGCCCATCCCACACCCGAACCCACGGCAGCAGCAGAGTGAGGATCAGTCCCAGGAATCCCCATCCCTCTGGTGAGTCTCCCTATTTCCCTCGGTCAGACCCACACTCGGAGCACCGTGCACAGTTCCCGTCTCCCTATCCCCCTCGGTCAGACCCACACTCGGAGCACCGTGCACAGTTCCCGTCTCCCTGTCCCCCTCGGTTAGACCCACACTGGGAGCACCGTGCACAGTTCCCCGTCTCCCTATCCCCCTCGGTTAGACCCACACTCGGAGCACCGTGCACAGTTCCCGTCTCCCTATCCCCCTCGGTTAGACCCACACTCGGAGCACCGTGCACAGTTCCCGTCTCCCTATCCCCCTCGGTTAGACCCACACTCGGAGCACAGTTCCCGTCTCCCTATCCCCGTCGGTTAGACCCACACTCGGAGCACCGTGCACAGTTCCCGTCTCCCTATCCCCGTCGGTTAGACCCACACTCGGAGCACCGTGCACAGTTCCCGTCTCCCTATCCCCTCGGTTAGACCCACACTCGGAGCACCGTGCACAGTTCCCGTCTCCCTATCCCCCTCGGTTAGACCCACACTCGGAGCACCGTGCACAGTTCCCGTCTCCCTATCCCCCTCGGTTAGACCCACACTCGGAGCACCGCGCACAGTTCCCGTCTCCCTATCCCCTCGGTTAGACCCACACTCGGAGCACCGTGCACAGTTCCCGTCTCCCTATCCCCCTCGGTTAGACCCACACTCGGAGCACAGTTCCCGTCTCCCTATCCCCCTCGGTTAGACCCACACTCGGAGCACAGTTCCCGTCTCCCTATCCCCTCGGTTCGACCCATACTCGGAGCACCGTGCACTGTTCCCGTCTCCCTGTCCCCCTCGGTCAGACCCACACTCGGAGCACAGTTCCCGTCTCCCAATCCCCACGGTTAGACCCACACTCGGAGCACAGTTCCCGTCTCCCTATCCCCCTCGGTTAGACCCACACTCGGAGCACAGTTCCCGTCTCCCTATCCCCCTCGGTTAGACCCACACTCGGAGCACAGTTCCCATCTCCCTATCCCCCTCGGTTAGACCCACACTCGGAGCACCGTGCACAGTTCCCCGTCTCCCTATCCCCCTCGGTTAGACCCACACTCGGAGCACCGTGCACAGTTCCCGTCTCCCTATCCCCTCGGTTAGACCCACACTCGGAGCACAGTTCCCGTCTCCCTATCCCCTCGGTCAGGCCCATACTCGGAGCACAGTTCCCGTCTCCCTATCCCCCTCAGTTAGACCCACACTCGAAGCACCGTGCACAGTTCCCGTCTCCCTATCCCCCTCGGTCAGACCCACACTCGGAGCACCGTGCACAGTTCCCGTCTCCCTACCCCCTCGGTTAGACCCACACTCGGAGCACCGTGCACAGTTCCCGTCTCCCTACCCCCTCGGTTAGACCCACACTCGGAGCACCGTGCACAGTTCCCGTCTCCCTATCCCCCTCGGTCAGACCCACACTCGGAGCACCGTGCACAGTTCCCGTCTCCCTATCCCCTCGGTCAGACCCACACTCGGAGCACCGTGCATGGTTCTGGTCTCAGTGAGTTGTAACAGCGGGGAAACTTTGAACAAACTGGGGTTTGTCACTCTCAAGATAAAATCTACAAATCTGTCAGCTAACTCTCAAATCTCTCTTTCTCCCGCTCCCTCTGCCCAGATTCCCAACCCTCCCTCAGGCCCGGACTCCGCGAGGAATCAAGGGACACCTCAACATTTGGACACCGAGGAAGTGGGATGGACGAGAGAAGACTCCGAGCCAAAAATGAACCCTCCCCCACCTCCCCCCTCAATCCAATAAACCCACCAGATCAGAAACAAGTCCCGAATAAAATCCACTCGTTCATGAGTCGAAATTGCTCTGTCGAGGCTCGTAATGGAGATTTGCTATGTAAACAGTCACGCTACAGCGCCGCCACTGGTAGCAGAGAGGAACTGCGATGTGACACGTTTGCACAGCAAGATCCCACATACTGCTCCCCTCCAAGTTTTCGCCTAGGCTATCGCAGTTTAGCCAGTTCCCCGATATTTTTTGCAGCCCGATTTTGCTATGTAAACAGTCACACTACTGCGCCGCCGCTGGCAGCAGAGAGGAACTGCGACGTGACATGTTTACACAGCAAGATCCCACATATTGCTACACTCTGATTGTCTACGTAAACTATCGCCTTTTAATGAGTTCCTCGATATTTTTACAGCCCGATTTTGCTAGGTAAACAGTCACACTGCAGCGCCGCCGCTGGTAGCAGGGAGGAACTGCGACGTGACATGTTTGCACAGCAAGATCCCACATATTGCTGCACTCTGATTTCCCACCTAAACTATCGCAATTTAGCCAGTTCCCCGATATTTTTTGCAGCCCGATTTTGCCTAGTAAACAGTCACGCTACAGCGCCGCCACTGGCAGCAGAGCGGATCTGCGACTTAACATGGTTACACAGCACGATCCCACATATTACTGCAGCCCAACTTTTACGTAAACTATCGCGATTTCGTGAGTTCCTCGGTTTTTTTCAGCCTGATTTTTGATGTAAACTGTCACGCTGCAACGCCGCCACTGGCAGCAGAGTGGAACTGCAACGTGACATGTTTACATAGCAAGATCGCACATATTACTGTAACCTGGTTTTCTATGTAAACTATTGCAATTTATGAGTTCCCTGATATTTTTTTCTGCCTGATTTTGTGATGTAAACAGTCAAGCGACAGAGTGGAATTGTGATGTGACATGTTTACACAGCAAGATCCCACATACTACTAAAACCCGATTTTCTACATAAACTATCGCGTTTTAATGAGTTCCCCAATATTTTTTGCCGCCTGATTTTGCTATGTAAACAGTCGTGCTGCAGCGCTGCCGAAGGCAGCAGAGAGAAAGTGCGACATGACATGTTTGCACAGCAAGATCTCACACCTTACTATACTCTGATTTTCTACCTAAACTATCGCAATTCAGCCAGTTCCCCGATATTTTTTGCAGCCCGATTTTGCTATGTAAACCGTCACGCTACAGCGCCGCCGCTGGCAGCAGAGAGGAACTGCGACAGGATATGTTTACACAGCAAGATGCCACACATTGCTATAACCTGATTTTCTCTGTAAACTATCGCGATTTAGCGAGTTTCTCGATATTTTTTGCAGCCCGATTTTGCTATGTAAACAGTCACGCTACAGCGCCGCCGCTGGCAGCAGAGAGGAACTGCGACATGACATGCTTACACAGCAAGATGCCACACATTGCTATAACCTGATTTTCTACGTAAACCGTCGCGATTTAATGAGTCTCCCGATATTTTTTGCAGCCCGATTTTGCTATGTAAACAGTCACGCTACAGCGCCGCCGCTGGCGGCAGACAGGAACTGCGACATGATATGCTTACACAGCAAGATGCCACACATGGCCATAACCTGATTGTCTACGTAAACTCGTCTCCCGGTATTTTTTGCAGCCCAGTTTTGCTACGTGAACGGTCACGCTGCAGCGCCGCCGCTGGCAGCAGAGAGGAACTGCGACGCGGCATGTTTACACAGCAAGATCCCACACGGGATGTCCGCCACGTGTTTACCACCACGAATTCGTCACCCGGGGATGCCTTTTTTCTCTTTGATGCAGCCTTGGCGGGGGGGGGGGTGGGGGGGGAGCGGGGGGGGAAGGTTTAAGATGTACAACGTGGACCACCCCCCCCCACCACAACCCCCCCGCACCCCACCCCTTGGCCCAACCAGTCCACATCGACCGGCTTGTTCCCTGAACTGAGCGAGTTCCCGTTTGCCTGCGTTCGGTCGGTCATTCCGAATTCCACAGGTTCACCGGCCAAAGAAATCTCCGTCCTAAATGGTCTCCCCCACCCCCCCCCAATCCTCAGACTGTGACACCTCGCCCCCCACCCCCCCCCACCCCGGTTCTGGACTCCCCCACCCCCGACCATGGGGAACCCCCTCCCTGAATCTCCCCTGTCCAGTCCCGTTGGAATCTCCCTCCCCCTCTCTCCGAACTCCAGGGAAAACAATCCCAACCTCGTCACTCTCTCCTCAGTCCCGCCATCTCCCCCCCCTCCCAGGGAATCAGCCTGGGAAACCCTTCGCCTGCGCTCCCTCCAGAGCGACAACACCCTTCCTCGCAACAGGAGGCCCCCCCGCGAAACTGCCACCCGATACTCACCAAGGTCCCCTGTATCATTGGAACAACACATCCCTGCTCCCGTCCTCCAAACCTCTCGCAATGAAGGCCAACGTACCATTCGCCTCCTTCTCCGCCTGCTGCCTCCAGCGACTGGTGCACAGAACGTTACAGCGTAGTCCAGGCCCTTTGGCCCTCCATGTTCTGCCAACCCAATCTCACCTACGCTATCCCAATCTTATCCACATGCCTATCCACTGACCATTTGGACGCCCGTAAAGTTGGCGAGTCCACAACTGCTGCAGGCAGGGCATTGCACACCCTCACTACCCTTACCTACCTCCGACGTCCCCTCCTATACCTACCACCCCTCAATTTAAAGCTCTATCCCCTCGTGTTAGCCGTCACCATCCGAGGAACAAGGCTCTGAGCCTCTCTCAGCCTCTGATCATCCGTATTAAGTCACCTCTGAACCTTCTTCTCTCCAATGAAAATAACCTCAAGTCCCCTCAGCTTTTTACCATTTATATAGATGATCTGGAGGAGGGAACCGAGTGTAGGGTGTCGAAATTTGCTGATGACACCAAGATTGGGGGAACGGCAAATTGTGCGGAGGGTGTGGAGAGTCTGCAGAAGGATCGAGATAGGCTGGGCGAATGGGCCAGGAAATGGCAAATGGAATTTAATGTTGGCAAGTGCGAGGTGGTCCACTTTGGTAGGAATAATGGTAGGAAGGACTATTACTTACGTGGCGAAAAACTGCAGCAGGCGACGGTGCAGAGGGACCTGGGCGTCCTTGTGCATGAGTCGCAAAAACCCAGCCTGCAGGTGCAGCAGGTGGTCAGGAAGGCGAATGGGATGCTGGCCTTCATAGCGAGGGGGATTGAATATAAAAGTAGGGAGGTCTTGCTGCAGCTGTATAGGGCATTGGTGAGGCCGCAGCTGGAGTACTGTGTGCAGTTTTGGGCGCCGCACTTACGCAAGGATATTTTGGCCTTGGAGGGAGTGCAGAGGAGGTTTACTAGGCTGATACCGGAGTTGAGGGGGTTGAGCTATGAGGAGAGGCTGAATAAACTAGGCTTGTACTCGTTAGAGTTTAGAAGAATGAGGGGAGATCTCATTGAGACGTATAAGATGATGAATGGGATGGATAGGATAGAGGTGGAGAGACTCTTCCCGCTCAAAAAAGACAGTAGGACTAGGGGGCACAGCCTCAAGATAAAGGGGGGGCGGTTTAGAACGGAGTTGAGGAGGAACTTCTTCACTCAAAGGGTGGTGAATCTCTGGAATTCTCTGCCCGTTGAAGTGGTGGAGGCTGCCTCGCTAAATATTTTTAAGACGCGGGTTGATGGGTTTTTGATAAGAGAGGGGATTAAGGGTTATGGGGAGAGGGCGGGAATGTGGAACTGAGCCACGACAGATCAGCCATGATCTTATTGAATGGCGGGGCAGGCTCGAAGGGCTAGATGGCCTACTCCTGCTCCTATTTCTTACGTTCCCCCGTGAGACCTTCCCGCCATACCAGGCGACATCCTGGTGAACCCCCTCTGCACCCTTTCCAATGCCTCCGCATCTTTGTTATAACGCGGTGACCCAGAACTGTACGCAATACTCCAAGTGTGTCCTCGGACATCCCTCCTATGTCCCCCAGAGCTTTGTAACATGGCCTCACGGCTCCCAAACTCAATCCCCCTCCCAATAAAAGCTAACGCACCGTAGGCCTTCTCAACACCTTGGGTGCCAACTTTCAAGGAGCTACGCACATGGACACCAAGGTCACTCTCCTTTCCACACACCACCAAGAGTCTTTCTGAGCGCCCGGTTCTCTGTATCCCCCGGTTCCTCCTTCCAAACTGGGACACCCAGCTCCCGCTGCCCTCTCCCAGTTCCATAGCGCACAGAAAGAGGCCACTGGAGTCTGCGCCGACCACAACCCCACCCAGGCCCCCAACAATATCTACCCACTAATCCCTCCAACCTAAGCGTCTCAGCTCGCCCAGGGGCAATTTCTGAGCACGGCCAATCAGCCTGACCCGCGCGTCTTTGGACGGCGGGAGGATACCCGCGCCGACACGAGGAGAAGGCGCAGACTCCACACGGGCACGCGACCCTGTCTTTTCCTTCTCTATGAATGGTATGCTTTGTCTGTATCGGCGCACAAGAAACAATACTTTTCACTGTATCCCAGTGACAATAATAAATCAAATCAAATATTAAGTTGATCTTTCTCTACACCCTCGCTGTGACTGTAACACTACATTCTGCACCCTCTCCTTTCCTTCTCTATGAGCGGTATGCTTTGTCTGTATAGCGCGAGAAACAATACTTTTCCCTGTATCCCAGTGACAATAATAAATCAAATATTAAGTAGATCTTTCTCTACACCCTCGCTGTGACTGTAACACTACACTCTGCACCCTCTCCTTTCCTTCTCTATGAGCAGTATGCTTTGTCTGTATAGCACGCAAGAAACAATACTTTTCACTGTATCCCAGTGACAATAATAAATCAAATCAAATATTAAGCTGATCTTTCTCTACACCCTCGCTGTGACTGTAACACTACATTCTGCACCCTCTCTTTTCCTTCTCTATGAATGGTATGCTTTGTATAGCATGCAAGAAACAATACTTTTCACTGTATCCCAATGACAATAAATAAAATATTAAGCTGATTTTTCTCTACACCCTCGCTGTGACTGTAACACCACATTCTGCACCCTCTCCTTTCCTTCTCTATGAGCGGTATGCTTTGTCTGTATAGCGCGAGAAACAATACTTTTCTCTGTATCCCAGTGACAATAATAAATCAAATCAAATATTTAGCTGATCTTTCTCTACACCCTCGCTGTGACTGTAACACTACATTCTGCACCCTCTCCTTTCCTTCTCTATGAACGGTATGCTTTGTCTGTGCAGCGCGCAAGAAACAATACTTTTCACTGTATCCCAGTGACAATAATAAATCAAATCAAACATTAAGCTGATCTTTCTCTACACCCTCGCTGTGACTGTAACACTACATTCTGCACCCTCTCTTTTCTTTCTCTATGAATGGTATGCTTTGTATAGCATGCGAGAAACAATACTTTTCACTGTATCCCAGTGACAATAATAAATCAAATCAAATATTTCGCTGATCTTTCTCTACACCCTAGCTGTGACTGTAACACTACATTCTGCACCCTCTCTTTTCCTTCTCTATGAATGGTATGCTTTGTATAGCATGCAAGAAACAATACTTTTCACTGTATCCCAGTGACAATAATAAATCAAATCAAATATTAAGCTGATCTTTCTCTACACCCTCGCTGTGACTGTAACACTACATTCTGCACCCTCTCCTTTCCTTCTCTATGAGCGGTATGCTTTGTCTGTACAGCTCGCAAGAAACAATACTTTTCCCTGTATCCCAGTGACAATAATAAATCAAATCAAATATTAAGCTGATCTTTCTCTACACCCTCGCTGTGACTGTAACACTACATTCTGCACCCTCTCTTTTCCTTCTCTATGAATGGTATGCTTTGTATAGCATGCAAGAAACAATACTTTTCACTGTATCCCAATGACAATAATAAATAAAATATTAAGCTGATTTTTCTCTACACCCTCGCTGTGACTGTAACACCACATTCTGCACCCTCTCCTTTCCTTCTCTATGAGCGGTATGCTTTGTCTGTATAGCGCGAGAAACAATACTTTTCCCTGTATCCCAGTGACAATAATAAATCAAATATTAAGTAGATCTTTCTCCACACCCTCGCTGTGACTGTAACACTACATTCTGCACCCTCTCTTTTCCTTCTCTATGAATGGTATGCTTTGTATAGCATGCAAGAAACAATACTTTTCACTGTATCCCAATGACAATAATAAATAAAATATTAAGCTGATTTTTCTCTACACCCTCGCTGTGACTGTAACACCACATTCTGCACCCTCTCCTTTCCTTCTCTATGAGCGGTATGCTTTGTCTGTATAGCGCGAGAAACAATACTTTTCTCTGTATCCCAATGACAATAATAAATCAAATATTAAGCTGATTTTTCTCTACACCCTCGCTGTGACTGTAACACTACACTCTGCACCCTCTCCTTTCCTTCTCTATGAGCAGTATGCTTTGTCTGTACAGCGCGCAAGAAACAATACTTTTCACTGTATCCCAGTGACAATAATAAGTCAAATACGAAGTGGGGGGAAAGAGAGAGAGAGACAGATCATGGATGGAGAAGGGGAGAACCTTAGTGAGGCCACACTTGGAATATAGTGTCCAATTCTGGGTCACCCACACTACCAGAAGGATGTGGAGGCTTTGGAGAGGGGACAGAAAAGATTTACCAGGATGTTGCCCCCTGGTACGGAGGGGCATTAGCTCTGAGGAGGGGGTTGGAGAAACTTGGTTTGTTCTCACTGGAGGTTGAGGGGGAGACCTGATAGAAGTCGACAAGATGATGAGGGGGACAGAGTGGAGAGTCAGAAGCTTTTTACCTCCCCCAAGGTGGAAGAGTCAATTACGCGGGGGGGCCACAGGTTGAAGGTGCGAGGGGCAAGGTTTAAAGGCAGATTTTTTTTCCACAGAGGGTGGTGGGGACTCGCTGCCGGGAGCGGAGACGGGAGTGAGTTTGAAGGGGGGGGCGTCTGGACAAATCCATGAATAGGGTGGGGAATAGAAGGATACGGTCCCCGGAAGGGTTTTAGATCAGTTGGGGGGGGGCAGCACGGGTGGGGGGGCGGGATTAACATCTATGTTGCAACCGTCATTAAAAACTGCGAGAAAAAATAATAATCGCTTTCGCTGACTCACCCCGGGGGTTTGATCTCCCAAAGTGCAGCAAGCCTGAGCCCCCACCCTCCAGGTTCCCTCCGCTGATACAATGATCACTATTTCCTCAAGGTTTTTTCTTTCCACTCTGTTTCTCAGCCCACCTCTCTCCCCCGAAAAAACAGGACCATCCCTCCCTTCAACTGGACAACGGATCACAATATTTTTACAACACGCACCAACGGTTTGGAGGAAGGAACTGAAGATACTGTCGCTAAGTTTGACACGAAGATCTAGAAGATAGAAAAACTACAGTGCAAACAGGCCCACAAGTTGCGCCGATCGTAAGCCTACCTCCCCAGGCCTGTCTGTAACTCCCAATCCCATTAAACCCTCATCCAGAAGTCTCTTAAAAGACCCCAGCGAGTTCCCCTCCCACCACCACCACCGATTCCACTCCCTCTGAGTGAGAAACATCTAACATCTCCTCTGTACCTTCTCCTCTCCCCAGCACCTTATATATAAAAGTAGGGAGGTCTTGCTGCAGCTGTATAGGGCATTGGTGAGGCCGCAGCTGGAGTACTGTGTGCAGTTTTGGTCACCGCACTTACGCAAGGATATTTTGGCCTTGGAGGGAGTGCAGAGGAGGTTTACTAGGCTGATACCGGAGTTGAGGGGGTTGAGCTATGAGGAGAGGCTGAATAAACTAGGCTTGTACTCGTTAGAGTTTAGAAGAATGAGGGGAGATCTCATTGAGACGTATAAGATGATGAATGGGATGGATAGGATAGAGGTGGAGAGACTCTTCCCGCTCAGAAAGGACAGTAGGACTAGGGGGCACAGCCTCAAGATAAAGGGGGGGGCGGTTTAGAACGGAGTTGAGGAGGAACTTCTTCACTCAAAGGGTGGTGAATCTCTGGAATTCTCTGCCCGTTGAAGTGGTGGAGGCTGCCTCGCTAAATATTTTTAAGACGGGGGTTGATGGGTTTTTGATAAGAGAGGGGATTAAGGGTTATGGGGAGAGGGCGGGAATGTGGAACTGAGCCACGACAGATCAGCCATGATCTTATTGAATGGCGGGGCAGGCTCGAAGGGCTAGATGGCCTACTCCTGCTCCTATTTCTTATGTTCTTAACCCTGTGTCCCTCTCGTAGCCACCATTCCAGCCCTGGGAAATAGCCTCCGAGAATCCACCCGATCTATTCCTCTGAACATCTTATAAACCTCTATCAGGTCACCCTCTCAACCCTCGTCTCTCCCCAGGGAGAAGAGTCCCAGCTCCCTCAACCTGAGGCATGCCTCCCGATCCAGGCAACATCCTTGTAAATCTCCTCCGCACCATCTCCATCGCCTCCACATCCTTCCTGTAGAGAGGCGACCAGAACTGCGCACAGTGGGGGTCTGACATATGTAGAGGGACAGGGAGTCTTGGGAAGCACGGGGGGTGGGCTACAGAAGGACTTGGACAGGTTAGGAGAGCGGGAAAAGAAGGAATACAGTGTGGGAAAAGTGTGAGGTTACGCACTTTGGAAGGAGAAATAGAGGCAGGGACTGTTTCCCAAATGGGAAAATGTTTGGGGAGATCAGAAACACCAAGAGAGCCCCTCGTTCAGGATTCTCTGACGGTTAATGTGCAGGTTCTGTCAACACTTGGGCAGGCAAATGCAAAAATCACGACTGGAGGCGATGGAGAGGGTGCGGAGGAGATTTACAAGGATGTTGCCTGGATTGGGAGGCATGCCTTAGGTTGAGGGAGCTGGGTCTGTTCTCCCTGGAGAGAGGCGAAGGTTTAGAGGTGACCTGATAGAGGTTTCTAAGATGTTGAGAGGAATGGGGAGGGTGGATTCTCGGAGGCTACTTCCCAGGGGCTGGAATGGTGCCTACGAGAGGGACACAGGGTTTAAGGTGCTGGGGGGCAGGGATGGAGGAGATGTTAGATGTTTCTCACTCAGAAGGAGTGGTATCGGTGGTGGTGGGAGGGGAACTCGCTTTAAGAGACTTCTGGATGAGTATGTGGGATTTAGTGGGACTGGGGGTTATAGATAGGCCTGGTAGGTGGGGATAGGATCAACTTGTGGGCCAAAGGGCCTGTTGGCGCTGTAGTTTCTCTACGTTCTATGTTGAGAGGGCTGGAATGCAAGAGGAGAGGTGGACTTCTGAGTCTCTGGTCAGACTCCCATTTGGAGCAGGTTTGGGGTCCCCCCCGTATCTCAGGGAGGATGTTCCGGGCTCTCGGAAAGGGGTCCAGAGGGATGGTTTGCAAAGAACGATCCCAGGAATGAGGAGCTTGAGGGGTTGAGGGACTCTGGGTCTGTGCTCGTTGGGAGTTTAGAATGATTAGGGGGAGGAATCTTATTGAAACTTACAGCGAGGGCCCCGGGATAGAGTGGGACGGGGAGAGGGTGCTCCCACCCGGAGGGAAAACCCGAACCGGAGAGGGCACGACCTCAGGGTGAAGGGACGGTCCTTGAAAACAGGAGGGATTTCTTCACCCAGAGAGTGGGGAATGTGGGGGAATCTTTGCCACAGAGGAGGGCCGGGGTTACTGAGTGTCTATAAGACAGAGAGAGAGAGAGGTTCCTGATTAATAAGGGGGATCGGGGGGAGGAAAAGACCAGGAGAACAAGGGGAGGAGAAAAATATCAGCCGCGATAGAGTGGGGGAGTGGACTCGATGGGCCGAGTGGCCTCATTCTGCTCCCATGTCTTTTGGCTGCACCCACCACCCGCGCCCCCCCCACCCCGCAACACCCCCGTCGCTGACTATTTTCGGGTAACTCACTCCCCCACCTCCCCCCCCCCATTACAATGAGGTGTCAGTGGACGGTGAAGGAAGTTCTCTCCGATTGCAACACCATCTTGACCAGTTGGGCCAGTGGGCTGGCGAACGGCAGATGCAGTTTAATTGAGACAAATGCGAGGGGACGCATTTTGCTCGATCGAACCAGGGGCAGGACTCACTCGGTTAACAATGAGAACGTAAGAAATAGGAGCAGGAGTCGGCCATCTAGCCCTTCGAGCCTGCCCCGCCATTCAATAAGATCATGGCTGATCTGTCGTGGCTCAGTTCCACATTCCCGCCCTCTCCCCATAACCCTTAATCCCCTCTCTTATCAAAAACCCATCAACCCGCTTCTTAAAAATATTTAGCGAGGCAGCCTCCACCACTTCAACGGGCAGAGAATTCCAGAGATTCACCACCCTTTGAGTGAAGAAGTTCCTCCTCAACTCCGTTCTAAACCGCCTCCCCTTTATCTTGAGGCTGTGCCCCCTAGTCCTACTGTCTTTTTTGAGCAGGAAGAGTCTCTCCACCTCTATCCTATCCATCCCATTCATCATCTTATACGTCTCAATGAGATCTCCCCTCATTCTTCTAAACTCTAACGAGTACAAGCCTAGTTTATTCAGCCTCTCCTCATAGCTCAACCCCCTCAACTCCGGTATCAGCCTAGTAAACCTCCTCTGCACTTCCTCCAAGGCCAAAATATCTTTGCGCAGGTGTGGCGCCCAAAACTACACACAGTACTCCAGCTGCGGCCTCACCAATGACCGCCCCCCCCCTTTATCTTGAGGCTGTGCCCTCTAGTCCTACTGTCCTTTCTGAGCGGGAAGAGTCTCTCCACCTCTACCCTATCCATCCCTTTCATCATCTTGTACGTCTCAATGAGATCTCCTTGTACGTCTCAATGAGATCTCCCTTGAGGCTGTGCCCTTGAGTCCTGCTGTCCTTTCTAAGCATGAAGAACCTCTCTACCTCTATCCTATCCATCCCATTCATCATCTTGTACGTCTCAATGAGATCTCCTTGTACATCTCAATGAGATCTCCCTTGAGGCTGTGCCCTCGAGTCCTGCTGTCCTTTCTAAGCGGGAAGAACCTCCCTACCTCTACCCTATCCATCCCCTTCATCATCTTATACGTCTCTATAAGATCCCCCCCTCATCCTTCTAAACTCCAACGAGTACAGACCCAGTCTATTCAGTCTCTCTTCATAGTCCAACCCCCCTCATCTCCAGTATCAGCCTAGTGAACCTCCTCTGCACTCCCTCCAAGGCCAAAATATCCTTGCGTAAGTGCGGCGACCAAAACTGCACACAGTACTCCAGCTGCGGCCTCACCAGTGCCCTGTACAGTTGCAGCAAGACCTCCCTGCTTTTTACAATTCATAGATCGAGTTGGGGCAGGGCTCACTCGGTTAATGGTAGGGGAGAGTTACAGAACAGAGAGATCTCGGGGGACAGGTTCATAGCTCCTTGAAAGTGGGGGACAGAGTGGTGAAGAAGGCAGTCGGCAAGCTTGGTTTCATGGGTCAGAATACAGGAGTTGGGACGTCTTGTTGAAGTTGTACAAGACATTGGGAAGGTCACACTTGGAAATACTGTGTACAGTTCTGGTCACCCTATTATAGAAAGGATATTATTAAACTAGAAAGAGCGCAGAAAAGATTTACTAGGATGTTCCCGGGGACTTGATGGATTGAGGAGAGGCTGGGATAGACTGGGACTTTTTCCGTACTTGCTCAAGGATATTTTGGCCTTGGAGGGAGTGCAGAGGAGGTTTACTAGGCTGATATCGGAGTTGAGGGGGTTGAGCTATGAGGAGAGGCTGAATAAACTGGGCTTGTACTCGTTAGAGTTTAGAAGAATGAGGGGAGATCTCATTGAGACGTATAAGATGATGAATGGGATGGATAGGATAGAGGTGGAGAGACTCTTCCCGCTCAGAAAGGACAGTAGGACTAGAGGGCACAGCCTCAAGATAAAGGGGGGGCGGTTTAGAACGGAGTTGAGGAGGAACTTCTTCACTCAAAGGGTGGTGAATCTCTGGAATTCTCTGCCCGTTGAAGTGGTGGAGGCTGCCTCGCTAAATATATTTAAGACGCGGGTTGATGGGTTTTTGATAAGAGAGGGGATTAAGGGTTATGGGGAGAGGGCGGGAAAGTGGAACTGAGCCACGACAGATCAGCCATGATCTTATTGAATGGCGGGGCAGGCTCGAGGGGCTAGATGGCCTACTCCTGCTCCTATTTCTTATGTTCTTATGTTACGTTCTTTTTTCTCTGGAGGGGTGATCTTATAGAGGTCTATAAAATAATGAGGGGCACAGATCAGCGAGATAGTCAATATCTTTTCCCCCAAAGGTAGGGGAGTCTAAAACTAGAGGGCAGAGGGTTTAAGGTGAGAGGGGAGAGATACAGAAGGGTCCAGAGGGGGTAATTTTGTTCACCCAGAGGGTGGTGAGTGTCTGGAACGAGCTGCCAGAGGCAGTAGTAGAGACGGGGACAATTTTATCTTTTAAAAAGCATTTAGACAGTTACACGGG
>NW_027651210.1:0-17584 GCF_965287045.1 Carcharhinus amblyrhynchos | reverse complement strand
GGGGGGTGGGGGGGCACGCACCGGGTCTGGGGGGGGAGGGGACACGCACCGGGTCTGGGGGGGGGAGGTTGGGTGGGTGGGGGCATAGTTTATGTAAAGAACATAAGAACTAGGAGCAGGTCTAGGCCATTCGGCCCCCCCCAGCCCTGCTCCCCCATTCAATAATATCATGGCTGATCTTTTCATGGACTCAGCTCCACTTACCCCCCCCCCGCTCACCTTAATCCCTTTACCCTTCCAAAATCTATCTATCCCTGCCTCAAAAACATTCAACGAGGGGGAGCCTCAACTGGGCAGGGAGTTCCACAGATTCACAACCCTCTGTGTGAAGAAGTTCCTCCTCAACTCAGTCCTAAATCTGCTCCCCCTTATTTTGAGGCCATTCCCCCACGTTCTAGTTTCACCCCCCCAGTGGAAACAACCTCCCTGCTTCTATCTGATCCATTCCCTTCATTATCCCCCTGCACAGCAAGCTCCTGGAGATTCCCGCACAAGGACGCCCAGATCCCTCTGCACTGCAATTCTTAACCATTAAACAATAGTCCATTTTGCTGCTATTCTGACCAAATTGGATGACCTCACATTTACTAAGCTCTGGTGAGGTGCGTTGGGGGGGTGGGGGGGAAACAGCTCGGAGGCCATTCGGCCCCCTCCAAAGGAATGCTGGCCCACATCAATCCATTCAGTTTCTGGGGATTGGCTGAAACCTTTTTTGTCCCCGGGTTGTTGAGTTTTCGAGTAGCCCAGAATGTATTCCCGATCCCTAATTGCCCCCTCGGGAAGGGTGGGGGTGGTGGGTGAGCCGCCATCTTGAACCCGCTGCAACCCCCCCCCCCCGTGCTGGTAGGTACACCCAGAGTGCTGTTAGAGAGGGAGTTCCAGGATTTTTGACCCCAGCCACAGTGAAGGAACGGCCGATATGTTTCCCAGTTGGGATGGGGAGTGGGAACTTGCAGGCAGTAAGTGTTGCCCATGCGCCTCCTGCCCCCTCCCTTGTCCTTTTTGATGCGGGGGGGGGGGGTGGGTTTGGAAGGTGCTGTGGAAGGAGCCTTGACGAGTCTCTGCGGGGCATCCAATAGTTGGTGCGCACAGCTCTGATCTGATTTATTATTGTCACGTGTATGGGGATACAGGGAAAAGTATTCTTTCTCGCACGCTGTACAGACAAAGCATACCGTTGATAGAGAAGGAAAGGAGAGGGTGCAGAATGTAGTGTTACAGTCACAGCGAGGGTGTAGAGAAAGATCAGCTTAATGCGAGGTAGGTCCATTCAAAAGTCTGACAGCAGCAGGGAAGAAGCTGTTCTTGAGTCGGTCGGTACGGGACCTCAGACTTTTGTACCTTTTTCCCGACGGAAGAAGGTGGAAGAGAGAATGTCCGGGGTGTGTGTGGGGGGGGGTCCTTAATTATCCCGGCTGCTTTTCCCCGAGGCAGCGGGAAGTGTAGACGGAGTCAATGGATGCGAGGCGGAGAGTATCCCATCACACTCCTGACTTGTGTCCTTGTAGATGGTGGGACAGACTGGGTGGGGAGGAGGTGGTGTGAGTCAGGAGGTGAGTTACTCTCCGCAGGATCCCCAGCCTCTGACCCGCTCTGGGAGACACAGGATTTATCTGGCTGGGTCCCAGTTCAGTTTCTGGTCAATGGTCACCCCCAGGATGTCGATAGTGGGGGGGAGGGGGGATTCAGTGATGGAAACGCCATTGAACATCAAGGGGGAGAGATGGTTAGATTGTCTCCTGTTGGGGATGGACATTGCCTGGGGTGTGTGTGTGTGGGGTGCGAACATTCCTGGCCACTTGCCTGCTCGACCCCACACATTGCCCAGGTCTTGCTGCCAATTGTGTGGCGCGTAGATGAGCCGGCACTAATCAGGCTAAGCTTGAATGTTGTGGTGGATGCAGAGTATATGGACTTCCAGAAGACACTTGGGAAAAGTGACACACGGGAGGCTTGTAACAAAAGAAAAATTTGTTGGAATTTAGGGGAAAGTGGGTGGATTCTCTCGAATGGGTATTCCCTGGCACTTGTGTGTGTGTGTGTGTGTGGGGGGGGGAGCACGGATGTTACTGAGTTGAACAGAGGGGGACAGTCTGGGAGTGGCAGGGCAGAATGGTCTCTGGGGAGACGTCAAACCATCGAGAAGGTAATCTTAGTTCGCTTGTTGTTGTCAGGGTCATTCTGTGGAGTGTGTGACCCCCGGAGACCACCCATCGCACGTGGGGGACTCTCCCTTGGAATGGAGAGAGGTGAGTCTCAATCTGTACAGTTGCTCCCCACTGCTCCCCCGTGTCCAACCCACCCCCACCCCCAACCCCAACCCACCCCACCCCCAACCCCAACCCACCCCCAACCCACCCCACCCCACCCCACGCTGAGGGAGCGCCGCACTGTGGGAGGGTCGGTGCTGAGGGAGTCCCGCACTGTGGGAGGGTCGGTGCTGAGGGAGCGCCGCACTGTGGGAGGGTCGGTGCTGAGGGAGTCCCGCACTGTGGGAGGGTCGGTGCTGAGGGAGTGCCGCACTGTGGGGAGGGTCGGTGCTGAGGGAGCGCCGCACTGTGGGGAGGGTCGGTGCTGAGGGAGTCCCGCACTGTGGGGAGGGTCGGTGCTGAGGGAGTCCCGCACTGTGGGAGGGTCGATGCTGAGGGAGCGCCGCACTGTGGGGAGGGTCGGTGCTGAGGGAGCGCCGCACTGTGGGGAGGGTCGGTGCTGAGGGAGTCCCGCACTGTGGGAGGGTCGATGCTGAGGGAGCGCTGCACTGTGGGGAGGGTCAGTGCAGAGGGAGCGCCGCACTGTGGGGAGGGTCAGTGCAGAGGGAGCGCCGCACTGTGGGGAGGGTCGGTGCTGAGGGAGTCCCGCACTGTGGGGAGGGTCGGTGCTGAGGGAGTCCCGCACTGTGGGGAGGGTCGGTGCTGAGGGAGTCCTGCACTGTGGGAGGGTCGATGCTGAGGGAGCGCCGCACTGTGGGGAGGGTCGGTGCTGAGGGAGCGCCGCACTGTGGGGAGGGTCGGTGCTGAGGGAGCGCCGCACTGTGGAGGGTCGGTGCTGAGGGAGCGCCGCACTGTGGGAGGGTCGGTGCTGAGGGAGCCCCGCACTGTGGGAGGGTCGGTGCTGAGGGAGCGCTGCACTGTGGGGAGGGTCAGTGCAGAGGGAGCGCCGCACTGTGGGGAGGGTCAGTGCAGAGGGAGCGCCGCACTGTGGGGAGGGTCGGTGCTGAGGGAGTCCCGCACTGTGGGGAGGGTCGGTGCTGAGGGAGTCCCGCACTGTGGGAGGGTCGATGCTGAGGGAGCGCTGCACTGTGGGGAGGGTCAGTGCAGAGGGAGCGCCGCACTGTGGGGAGGGTCAGTGCAGAGGGAGCGCCGCACTGTGGGGAGGGTCGGTGCTGAGGGAGCGCTGCACTGTGGGAGGGTCGGTGCTGAGGGAGTCCCGCACTGTGGGGAGGGTCGGTGCTGAGGGAGCGCCGCACTGTGGGAGGGTCGGTGCTGAGGGAGTCCCGCACTGTGGGAGGGTCGGTGCTGAGGGAGTCCCGCACTGTGGGAGGGTCGGTGCTGAGGGAGTCCCGCACTGTGGGAGGGTCGGTGCTGAGGGAGTCCCGCACTGTGGGAGGGTCGGTGCTGAGGAGTCCCGCACTGTGGGGAGGGTCGGTGCTGAGGGAGCGCCGCACTGTGGGAGGGTCGGTGCTGAGGGAGCGCCGCACTGTGGGGAGGGTCGGTGCTGAGGGAGTCCCGCACTGTGGGAGGGTCGGTGCTGAGGGAGTCCCGCACTGTGGGAGGGTCGGTGCTGAGGGAGTCCCGCACTGTGGGAGGGTCGGTGCTGAGGGAGCGCCGCACTGTGGGGAGGGTCGGTGCTGAGGGAGTCCCGCACTGTGAGAGGGTCGGTGCTGAGGGAGTCCCGCACTGTGGGAGGGTCGGTGCTGAGGGAGTCCCGCACTGTGGGAGGGTCGGTGCTGAGGGAGTCCCGCACTGTGGGAGCTGCTTTTAGATGAATCTGATTTTCGAACCCTTCTCACTTTCGTTCCAATACAGAACGCGGCTGGCACCCTCTGGTCAGACATGTTCTGCCATATCCCGAATCTGGTCCGTAACAGTTCGATTGAATTCACTCTGTTCGGACCGGCTCACTCACTCGAGAAGGTACGAATTTATCATCGCAAATCTCTGCTAACGAAGCTGGGGGCAGCCTTGTGAGATGATTGTATGTCAGCAGGGAGCTACGCATGAGGATCCGTGCCCCAATTTGATTAGAACTGGAAACTGGGAGGGTCGATTCGGGTGAGCCGGTCGATATAGTATATTTAGTCCCTCAGAAATCATTCAGTGAGCTCCCCCCGCAACACTCCACCCCCGCCACACAAAGGATATTACAGTGTTTAGACCCACTCCAAGCTGTTTTATGAAGAATCAAGTTTGTTTATTGGTGTCACATGTAGGCTTACATTAACACCGCAATGAAGTTACTGTGAAAATTCCCCCAGTCGCGCACACTCCTGTTCGGGTTACACTGAGGGAGAATTTAGCACAGCCAATCCACCCCGACCAGCACGTCTTTCAGACTGTGGGAGGAAACCGGAGCACCCGGAGGAAACCCACGCAGACACGGGGAGAATGTGCAAACTCTGCACAGACAGTGACCCAAGACCGGGAATCGAACCCAGGTCCCTGGCGCTGTGAGGCAGCAGTGTGAACCCACTGTGCCACTGTGCCAGTAACCCCTCCCCCCCCCAACTTGACTTAATGACCGTCATGGGGCGGTTGAGGGGCAGTGTGGGGGTCCCGGGGATGGATCGGGGGTCAGGATGTGGGGGTCACGGGGCTGGATCGAGGGGGTCAGGATGGGGGTCACGGGGCTGGATCGGGGGTCAGGATGTGGGGGTCACGGGGCTGGATCGGGGGTCAGGATGTGGGGGTCACGGGGCTGGATCGGGGGTCAGGGTGTGGGGGTCCCGGGGCTGGATCGGGGGTCAGGATGGGGGGGTCACGGGGCTGGATCGGGGGTCAGGATGTGGGGGTCACGGGGCTGGATCGGGGGTCAGGATGTGGGGGTCACGGGGATGGATCGGGGGGTCAGGATGTGGGGGTCACGGGGCTGGATCGGGGGTCAGGATGTGGGGGTCACGGGGATGGATCGGGGGGGTCAGGATGTGGGGGTCACGGGGATGGATCGGGGGTCAGGATGTGGGGGTCACGGGGATGGATCGGGGGTCAGGATGTGGGGGTCACGGGGCTGGATCGGGGGTCAGGATGTGGGGGTCACGGGGATGGATCGGGGGTCAGGATGTGGGGGTCACGGGGATGGATCGGGGGGTCAGGATGTGGGGGTCACGGGGATGGATCGGGGGTCAGGATGTGGGGGTCACGGGGCTGGATCGGGGGTCAGGATGTGGGGGTCACGGGGATGGATCGAGGGGGTCAGGGTGAGGGTCACGGGGCTGGATCCAGGGACAGGGTGGGGGCTGGATGAAGGGATAGGCAGACTCGGACGGTCGAAGGGCCTCAGTTGCTGTCTGTGTGTCTCTCTGACAGGAGGTAACGAATGATGTGAAGTTGGTCCTGCAAAGCCACGCTCGCACCTGGCTGGACACGGAGAAATTCGTCAACATTTACTCACCCGGGAGCCAGTTCGCCCAGGTAATGGACTCGCACTGTGCCGCCCACCGTCCCCCCGGCTGCCCCCCAGAGCCTGCCTCCCAGAGGGAGTGGGGAGAGGGGGGACCATTCAGCCCCTGTCTCTCCAGAGCCTGTTACACAGGAACAGGAGGAGGCCAATTCAGTCCTCATTCTCCCGCTGAAACAGATTACAAATGATTCATAGAGAGTCCAAGAGGTTTACAGCAGGGAAACAGGCCCTTCGGCTCAACTTGTCCATGCTATCCCTTTTTATTAAACCCCTAAGCTAGTCCCAATTGCCCGTGTTTGCCCCATATCCCTCTATACCCATCGTAAACATGTAACTGTCTAAACTCTTTCTAAAAGACAAAATTGTACCCGCCTCTACTACATTTTGGAAGGTCTAATACAGATCGGAAATATACAGTAAATGGCAGAACCCTTCAGAGTATCAATAGGCAGAGGGATCTGGGCGTACAGGTACACAGAGTATTGATAGGCAGAGGGATCTGGGCGTACAGGTACACAGAGTATTGACAAGGCAGAGGGATCTGGGCGTACAGGTACACAGAGTATTGATAGGCAGAGGGATCTGGGTGTATAGATACACAGAGTATTGGTAGGCAGAGGGACCTGGGTGTACAGGTACACAGAGTATTGATAGGCAGAGGGATCTGGGCGTACAGGTACACAGAGTATTGATAGGCAGAGGGATCTGGGTGTATAGATACACAGAGTATTGATAGGCAGAGGGATCTGGGTGTACAGGTACACAGAGTATTGATAGGCAGAGGGATCTGGGTGTATAGATACACAGAGTATTGATAGGCAGAGGGATCTGGGTGTATAGATACACAGAGTATTGATAGGCAGAGGGATCTGGGTGTATAGATACACAGAGTATTGATAGACAGAGGGATCTGGGCGTACAGGTACACAGAGTATTGATAGGCAGAGGGATCTGGGCGTACAGGTACACAGAGTATTGATAGGCAGAGGGATCTGGGCGTACAGGTACACAGAGTATTGGTAGGCAGAGGGACCTGGGTGTACAGGTACACAGAGTATTGATAGGCAGAGGGATCTGGGCGTACAGGTACACAGAGTATTGATAGGCAGAGGGATCTGGGTGTATAGATACACAGAGTATTGATAGGCAGAGGGATCTGGGTGTATAGATACACAGAGTATTGATAGGCAGAGGGATCTGGGTGTATAGATACACAGAGTATTGATAGACAGAGGGATCTGGGCGTACAGGTACACAGAGTATTGATAGGCAGAGGGATCTGGGCGTACAGGTACACAGAGTATTGATAGGCAGAGGGATCTGGGCGTACAGGTACACAGAGTATTGGTAGGCAGAGGGACCTGGGTGTACAGGTACACAGAGTATTGATAGGCAGAGGGATCTGGGCGTACAGGTACACAGAGTATTGATAGGCAGAGGGATCTGGGTGTATAGATACACAGAGTATTGATAGGCAGAGGGATCTGGGTGTACAGGTACACAGAGTATTGATAGGCAGAGGGATCTGGGCGTACAGGTACACAGAGTATTGATAGGCAGAGGGATCTGGGTGTATAGATACTCAGAGTATTGATAGGCAGAGGGATCTGGGCGTACAGATACACAGAGTATTGATAGGCAGAGGGATCTGGGTGTACAGGTACACAGAGTATTGATAGGCAGAGGGATCTGGGCGTACAGGTACACAGAGTATTGATAGGCAGAGGGATCTGGGTGTACAGGTACACAGAGTATTGATAGGCAGAGGGATCTGGGTGTACAGGTACACAGAGTATTGATAGGCAGAGGGATCTGGGCGTACAGGTACACAGGTCACTGAAAGTGGCAACGCAGGTGGAGAAGGGAGTCAAGAAGGCATACGGCATGCTTGCCTTCATCGGCCGGGGCACTGAGTTTAAAAATTGGCAAGTCACGTTGCAGCTTTATAGAACCTTAGTGAGGCCGTACTTGGAATATAGAGTTCAATTCTGGGTCACCCACACTACCAGAAGGATGTGGAGGCTTTGGAGAGGGGACAGAAAAGATTTACCAGGATGTTGCCCCTGGTACGGAGGGCATTAGCTATGGGGAGAGGTTGGAGAAACTTGGTTTGTTCTCACTGGAGGTTGAGGGGGAGACCTGATAGAAGTCTACAAGATGATGAGGGACAGAGTGGAGAGTCAGAAGCTTTTCCCCCCCCCAGGGTGGAAGAGTCAATTACGCGGGGGGGCACAGGTTTAAGGTAAGTTCATTAGCATTGGGACGTCCCTGGTAATGTGAAAGGATATGGTATGATAATAATGTTTTTCTCTTTTAATTCACAGGCTTTAAGTCGGTCCGCCTCGTGTCTAACGAGGGGCATACACGCGATGGGTCGTACTGGGGCTGCTCTCGGATGTTTCGAGAGTAGCCTAGTGCTTCATGTCGTTAGTGTGTGTCTAAACTGGACCAGATACTGGGCAAGACGACAGCTCAGTGACTATCGCTGATTGCTGTGCAGACACATGGATTTGGGCCGGTGTCTGTGGGGAGTTTGCACATTCTCCCCGTGTCTGCGTGGGTTTTCTCCGGGCGCTCCGGTTTCCTCCCACACCCCAAAGATGTGCTCTTAGGCTGATTGGTGTAACAAATTGTCCCTAAATCAGATTCCCTCAATCTGGATGGCCGTAAAACATTAGACAGGGCTCGTGGGTGGAGAGGGGGGACTGGTGGTGTTGAGATGGCGGCGCGGGCTCGTTGGGTCTGTTTCCCAGGCTGTTTTTTTGCTTTTTGAATCTCTCCTGCAGAGAGAAAGGGAGTCACTTCGCAGGGAGATCGACAAGTGGGGCAGGAATCGAATCATTAAATAAAAGGACTGTTCTGTTTAAATTTCTCCGGGTGTGGAAAAGTAGGGGGGCAAGTAATTCCCTCACTAAGAGACTAACCCCTGGCAAATCTCCTCCACAGGCTGTGACCGAAATTGAGATCCAGAAATATCACAGTCACGTACCACTGGTGATAGGGAGCACTGCTGCTGGATTGATACTGTTAATTCTCATTATCATCCTCTTCTACAAGGTGAGCATCAGTGCTGAGGGAGTCCCGCACTGTGGGAGGGTCGGTGCTGAGGGAGTCCCGCACTGTGGGAGGGTCGGTGCTGAGGGAGCGCCGCACTGTGGGAGGGTCGGTGCTGAGGGAGTCCCGCACTGTGGGAGGGTCGGTGCTGAGGGAGCGCCGCACTGTGGGAGGGTCGGTGCTGAGGGAGTCCCGCACTGTGGGGAGGGTCGGTGCTGAGGGAGTGCCGCACTGTGGGAGGGTCGGTGCTGAGGGAGTCCCGCACTGTGGGAGGGTCGGTGCTGAGGGAGCGCCGCACTGTGGGGAGGGTCGGTGCTGAGGGAGTCCCGCACTGTGTGGGGAGGGTCGGTGCTGAGGGAGTCCCGCACTGTGGGAGGGTCGGTGCTGAGGGAGCGCCGCACTGTGGGAGGGTCGGTGCTGAGGGAGTCCCGCACTGTGGGAGGGTCAGTGCTGAGGGAGTCCCGCACTGTGGGGAGGGTCGGTGCTGAGGGAGTCCCGCACTGTGGGAGGGTCGGTGCCGAGGGAGCGCCGCACTGTGGGGAGGGTCGGTGCCGAGGGAGCGCCGCACTGTGGGGAGGGTCGGTGCCGAGGGAGCGCCGGTGCCGAGGGAGCGCCGCACCGCGGGGAGGGTCGGGCAGTGTAGTAATTCCCTGGGGAATTATTCGAGTGGGATTAAGGATTGCCGATGCCTTTTCCTCTGTCTCCAGTGTGGTTTCTTTAACCGGAATTTCAAGGAGAAGGTCTGCGCCGGCGATGATATATCCGAAAAGGCCGATGAAGAGGTCCCCGAGACCCCCGGAGAGCCCCAGGCTTCCGCGGAGTAGGTCTCCGGTTCGGTGTGAACCCGCTTCCCTTTGCCGTGTACCCGAGGCTGGAACCGTGACTGACGGTGCGCGAAAGGGGGTCTTTCCTCATCTCCCCTTCCACTATTTCCTTTCCCTTTCCTGCTGTCCCCTGTCTCGGAGTGTTGGCGGGGGACGGTGGGGGGGGGGGTGACGAGGAGGAGAGTCCAGGACTTTGGTTTAGAGCTTGGGGGACGCCAACGTCCGAGCGGTTATTGGATAGGCACAGGGAGCATCCCAGAACGATAGGGAGTGGGATAGACCGATCTGGGGATGGGGACACAGCTCGGGACAACATTCGAGGGGTCTACGTTCTGTCGGTGTTCGAGTGCGCGGAGAGATCGCAGTGTGTGTGTGTTTGGGGGGTGGGGTAAAGACAGGGCAACCCGTCCTCTGGATCCGCCTCTGTTCGGCCATGGGCGTCGCGCACACTCCCCCCCCCCCCCCCCCCCACCCAAACTCCATCCCTCTCCCACTTCCCCCTCTCCTGCCTCAATATCCCACAGCATCGGGCGTTCCACACTCACCCCCGGATCTCACGTGGTGTCCAGGGGAAAGGTTTTGGGGATGGAGTTAGTCTCACCTCGAGTTAATAATCTCTGTGACCTCCTCCAGCCCCCCCCTACACCCCCTCCCTACCTCTGTAACCTCCTCCAGCCCCCTACACCCCCTCCCTATCTCTGTAACCTCCTACACCCCCTCCCTATCTCTGTAACCTCCTCCAGCCCCCTACACCCCCTCCCTATCTCTGTAACCTCCTCCAGCCCCCCTCTACACCCCCTCCCTATCTCTGTAACCTCCTCCAGCCCCCCCCACACCCCCTCCCTATCTCTGTAACCTCCTCCAGCCCCCCCCTACACCCCCTCCCTATCTCTGTAACCTCCTCCAGCCCCCCTCTACACCCCCTCCCTATCTCTGTAACCCCCCTCCAGCCCCCCTACACCCCCTCCCTATCTCTGTAACCCCCTCCAGCCCCCTACACCCCCTCCCTAGCTCTGTAACCTCCTCCAGCCCCCCTACACCCCCTCCCTATCTCTGTAACCCCCCTCCAGCCCCCCTACACCCCCTCCCTATCTCTGTAACCCCCTCCAGCCCTCCTACACCACCTCCCTATCTCTGTAACCTCCTCCAGCCCCCCTGCACCCCCTCCCTAGCTCTGTAACCCCCTCCGAGATCTCTGCACTCCTCCAATTCTGGACTCCCCTCATTCCCGTTGCTCTGCCACTGGCGGATGTGTGTTCGGGTGACGGGGAACTCAGCTCTGGAACAGAGAGATCGAGGGGGACAGGTTCACAGCTCCTTGGTCGATCGAACCAGGGCAGGACTTACTCAGTTAATGGTCGGGGAGAGTTACAGAACAGAGAGATCTAGGGGGACAGGTTCATAGCTCCTTGAAAGTGGAGTCACAGGTGGACAGAGTGGTGAAGAAGGCATTGGGCATGCTTGGTTTCATCGGTCAGAACATTGAATACAGGAGTTGGGACGTCTTGTTGAAGTTGTACAAGACATTGGGAAGGCCACACTTGGAAATACTGTGTACAGTTCTGGTCACCCTATTATAGAAAGGATATTATTAAACTAGAAAGAGTGCAGGAAAAGATTTACTAGGATGCTACCGGGACTTGATGGATTGAGTTATAAGGAGAGGCTGGGATAGACTGGGACTTTTTTCTCTGGAGCGTAGAGGGGTGATCTTATAGAGGTTTATAAAATAATGAGGGGCACAGATCAGCGAGATAGTCAATATCTTTTCCCCAAAGGTAGGGGAGTCTAAAACTAGAGGGCAGAGGTTTAAGGTGAGAGGGGAGAGATACAGAAGGGTCCAGAGGGGCAATTTTGTTCACCCAGAGGGTGGTGAGTGTCTGGAACGAGCTGCCAGAGGCAGTAGTAGAGGCGGGTACAGTTTTGTCTTTTAAAAAGCGTTACATGGGGATACGCGGACGATTGGGACCAGGTTGTACAAGTTGGGCCAAAGGGCCTGTTTCCATGTTGTAAATCTCAATGACTCCCCGCGTCTTTGTCTAATCTCCCCTCGCGCGTTACCCGCTTCTGTCCCTGGAATCAGTCTGGTGAGCTGCCTCCACACCCGAACCCAAGTAAGGGAGCCAAATGTGGGCAGGGTTCCCCCGATGTGGTCTCGCCAACACCCCTTCCGATCGCAAACTTAACACTGCAGAACCTCCGCCTCGCTTACTGCGCACCGCACCTGCACACCGACTTCCTGTGATTCGTGCACAAGGACGCCCAGATCCCTCTGCCCGCATCCATCTCCAATCTGCTTCCCGTTGAGGTAATAGTTTGCCTTTGTGTTTCTTGTTTCCTCTCTGGATAACCTCGTACAATCCTTTCCTGTGGTGATCACAAAGGGGGGGTGGGGTTGGGGGTGGGGGGTGGGGGTGGGGGTGGGGGTGTGGGGGGGTGGGGGTGGGTGTGGGTGTGGGGGGTGGGTGGGGGTGTGGGTGGGGGGGTGGGGGTGGGTGTGGGTGTGGGGGGTGGGTGGGGGTGTGGGTGGGGGGGTGGGGGTGGGTGGGGGGGTGGGGGTGTGGGTGGGGGGGGTGGGGGTGGGTGTGGGGGTGGGTGGGGGTGTGGGGTGGGGGTGGGTGGGGGGGTGGGGGTGGGTTGGTGGGGGGGTGGTGGGTGGTGGTGGGGTCAGTGACAGTGAAATACGCGGTGACGATAAGGTTATTTTTCTTCAGCATGCGGCAATTGCACTCTCGGTGACCCGAGACGTGAACGCGCATTTCCAATGGAGTCCCTGACTTGAACCAAACATTCAAAACTGAGCAAAAAACTATCATCCGACACGTGTGAGGGCTCAGAAATTGACCATGTGGCAGTGGTGTTATGTTGCAAGTTGATGGGTGATTGAGATAATCCTTTAATTTGGCAGGCGGGAGAACAGTAGAAATTTTTGTTGTGTACATGGCGAGTTTATTTTTACAGAGCTAATGGATTTGTGTTTACGTAGGTTCCCTCCTGTGTTTTGCTGGGGCAGATGCGTGGGAGGATCCAAGTTTATGGACAGTAAAGTGTTTCAGTTTCATTTTATAAGTACAAGCAGTTGCTGCCTGGGTTGCCCTAAGACAGCAATGCTGCTCTCTCTCCCTAAAACAGGCCTCTCTGAGACGGTTAAACTCAGTCATGGCCAGCATAACTGTGATTTTTCTAATGAATTTTAACCCAAGAGTGGGGAAGTCTATTTGTGGAATATTGCTTACATTGGAACTTGCTGTGATAGGTTACCTGTTAAGAATTGTATCTTGTTGAGTCTTTGTGTTGACAAAATTTTATTCAAATCTGTTTCTTACGGTTGAACAGTGTTGTTAAATAAAATTTATATTCTGATCTTCTGTTTGTGAGTAGAATTACATCTGGATGAGAAAGTCCTGCCCCTAACGGAGAGACCAAGAGATAAAATCATTGGGATGGA
The DNA here is from genome assembly GCF_965287045.1 of Carcharhinus amblyrhynchos. Lineage (NCBI taxonomy): Eukaryota > Metazoa > Chordata > Chondrichthyes > Carcharhiniformes > Carcharhinidae > Carcharhinus > Carcharhinus amblyrhynchos. The sequence goes on along the minus strand of NW_027651210.1, from coordinate 4,642 downwards.
GTTTGGTCCCATCCGGTATGGGAAGACCAAGATTGATACTGGGCTACGGGGCACAGAGACTAGAAGAACGACAAAGAAAATTCCAGCACAGGAACAGGCCCCTCCAAGCCTGCACCGACCCATGCTGCACCCCCCCACCCACCCCCCTACCCCTCTATTCCCATGGATTTGTCCAGACGCCCCTTAAACCTCACTACCTCCCCCACACCCCCTCTCCTCTCCCTCTCTCTGAGGGAGGGGTAAAGGGAGAGAGCGGGTGATCCAGGTTTGTCCCCAGTCAACTGTCTGATCCAAAACTCAGGGGAACCCACCACCCCGTGCACACTGCAGCAAACAGTCCACAGGGTCTACTTACAGAGTTTATTTATAGTCACGCTGCATCAAACAGTCTACAGAGTCTATTTGCAGTCTGCGGTGTGGCGGACAGGAGATTTCTCACAGGAAGGCCAGCTCCAGATGCGATCAAGGGAGTTAATATTTCCGCAGAGATTGACGGGGAGAAGGTGTGAATGACGGGGGAAGCCCGCGTGCTGTCTCTCTGTCAGGGTGCCGCAGGGTCAGACGGAGCAGGAGCCGGGTTCAAAGGGACAGAGCTTTCCCCTGCGCTGCCACCCTCAATTCGATCTTTATATTTACGGTTAAAAAAACCAGCCTGTAGAACAAAACAAAACACAGAGAGCGGTCAGAGTGTGAGGGAGCTGGATTAACATCAGTACAGATACAGTCAGTAACACAGGGTGCTGGGGGGGAGAGAGGGGTTACTGAGTGACAGTGTGAGGGAGCTGGATTAACATCAGTACAGATACAGTCAGTAACACAGGGTGCTGGGGGGGAGAGAGGGGTTACTGAGTGACAGTGTGAGGGAGCTGGATTAACATCAGTACAGATACAGTCAGTAACACAGGGTGCTGGGGGGGAGAGAGGGGTTACTGAGTGACAGTGTGAGGGAGCTGGATTAACATCAGTACAGATACAGTCAGTAACACAGGGTGCTGGGGGGAGAGAGGGGTTACTGAGTGACAGTGTGAGGGAGCTGGATTAACATCAGTACAGATACAGTCAGTAACACAGGGTGCTGGGGGGGGGAGAGGGGTTACTGAGTGACAGTGTGAGGGAGCTGGATTAACATCAGTACAGATACAGTCAGTAACACAGGGTGCTGGGGGGGAGAGAGGGGTTACTGAGTGACAGTGTGAGGGAGCTGGATTAACATCAGTACAGATACAGTCAGTAACACAGGGTGCTGGGAGAGAGAGGGGTTAAGAACATAAGAACATAAGAAATAGGAGCAGGAGTAGGCCATCTGGCCCTTCGAGCCTGCCCCGCCATTCAATAAGATCATGGCTGATCTGTCGTGGCCATGATCTTATTGAATGGCGGGGCAGGCTCGAAGGGCCAGATGGCCTACTCCTGCTCCTATTTCTTATGTTCTTATGTTCTTAACCCCTCTCTCTCCCAGCACCCTGTGTTACTGACTGTATCTGTACTGATGTTAATCCAGCTCCCTCACACTGTCACTCAGTAACCCCTCTCTCCCCCCCAGCACCCTGTGTTACTGACTGTATCTGTACTGATGTTAATCCAGCTCCCTCATACAGTCAGTAACACAGGGTGCTGGGGGGAGAGAGGGGTTACTGAGTGACAGTGTGAGGGAGCTGGATTAACATCAGTACAGATACAGTCAGTAACACAGGGTGCTGGGGGGAGAGAGGGGTTACTGAGTGACAGTGTGAGGGAGCTGGATTAACATCAGTACAGATACAGTCAGTAACACAGGGTGCTGGGGGAGAGAGAGAGGGGTTACTGAGTGACAGTGTGAGGGAGCTGGATTAACATCAGTACAGATACAGTCAGTAACACAGGGTGCTGGGGGGGGGAGAGAGGGGTTACTGAGTGACAGTGTGAGGGAGCTGGATTAACATCAGTACAGATACAGTCAGTAACACAGGGTGCTGGGGGGGAGAGAGGGGTTACTGATTGAGGGAGCTGGATTAATAACAACACTGGACACTGCACGCTCTAAGCACCTACCTTCCAGAGAATAATTCCAACTAAAATCAGTAAGATTAATCCCCCAGCTGCCCCTCCAGCGATTATTGGGAGTAAATTCACTACCTTGATTATTTCCACATGTGTCGTCACCTGGAAAAGACCGTCACAGCAGTCAGAAACACCACATCCAATTTATTCCACTCTCTCAGTTGTCCGGTTAGACCACACTCGGAGCACAGTGTACAGTTCCGGTCCGGTTAGACCGCACTCGGAGCGCCGTGTACAGTTCCGGTCCGGTTAGACCGCACTCGGAGCGCCGTGTACAGTTCCGGTCCGGTTAGACCGCACTCGGAGCGCCGTGTACAGTTCCGGTCCGGTTAGACCGCACTCGGAGCACCGTGTACAGTTCCGGTCCGGTTAGACCGCACTCGGAGCGCCGTGTACAGTTCCGGTCCGGTTAGACCGCACTCGGAGCACCGTGTACAGTTCCGGTCCGGTTAGACCGCACTCGGAGCGCCGTGTACAGTTCCGGTCCGGTTAGACCACACTCGGAGCATCGTGCATGGAGATAGAGAGGATTGTAGGGGGCTGGAGGAGGTTACAGAGATAGGGAGGGGGTGTAGGGGGGCTGGAGGGAGTTACAGAGATAGGGAGGGGGTGTAGGGGGCTGGAGGGGGTCACAGAGATAGGGAGGGGGTGTAGGGGGGCTGGAGGAGGTTACAGAGATAAGGAGGGGGTGTAGGGGGCTGGAGGAGGTTACAGAGATAGGGAGGGGGTGTAGGGGGCTGGAGGAGGTTACAGAGATAGGGAGGGGGTGTAGGGGGCTGGAGGAGGTTACAGAGATAGGGAGGGGGTGTAGGGGGGCTGGAGGAGGTTACAGAGATAGGGAGGGGGTGTAGGGGGGCTGGAGGGAGTTACAGAGATAGGGAGGGGGTGTAGGGGGGCTGGAGGGGGTTACAGAGATAGGGAGGGGGTGTAGGGGGGCTGGAGGGAGTTACAGAGATAGGGAGGGGGTGTAGGGGGCTGGAGGGGGTTACAGAGATAGGGAGGGGGTGTAGGGGGGCTGGAGGAGGTTACAGAGATAGGGAGGGGGTGTAGGAGGTTACAGAGATAGGGAGGGGTGTAGGGGGCTGGAGGAGGTCACAGAGATAGGGAGGGGGTCACAGAGATAGGGAGGGGGTGTAGGGGGCCTGGAGAAGGTTACAGAGATAGGGAGGGGGTGTAGGGGGGCTGGAGGAGGTTACAGAGATAAGGAGGGGGTCACAGAGATAGGGAGGGGGTGTAGGGGGGCTGGAGGAGGTTACAGAGATAGGGAGGGGGTGTAGGGGGCTGGAGGAGGTTACAGAGATAGGGAGGGGGTGTAGGGGGGCTGGAGGAGGTTACAGAGATAGGGAGGGGGTTGTAGGGGCTGGAGGAGTTTACAGGGATACGGAGGGGGGGGTGGTGAGTGAATTTCCCTGGGGTGACAGCAGTCGAGTTGCGGAGGGGGAGCCGGAGGGTGACCTACGTTTGAGTAGAGGAACTGACTGTTCAGCGTGCTGTCCGCCCCCCGGGTATACTTGTCCTCGTCGAAGGACAGTCTAGCCACCGTCTGCAGGTCATGGGTCTCGTCCTTTGTCTGGAAGAGAAACAGAAATAAAATCCTCGCACCGGGATCTCCCTTCCCACTCACCATCCCACTGAAACGGCAAAGAGAATTCCAGCACGGGAACAGGCCCTTCCGCCCCTCCATGCTAGCCCCCCCCCCATGTTGATAGTTGGGGGGGAGGGGGGTATTCAAGAATGGAAACGCCATTGAACATCAAGGTGTGGGGGGGGGGGGCGGTGGAGAGATGGTTAGATTCTCTCTCATTGGAGGTGGCCTTTGCCTGGTACCTGTGTGTGTACCGTTACTCACCACTAGGTGGACAGAGTGTGGAATATTGTGGTGGATGCGGAATATATGGACTTGCCAAAGCCACAGGATTTATCTGGCTGGGTCCAGTTCAGTTTCTGGTCAATGGTCACCCCCAGGAGGTTGATAGTGGGGGTGGGGGTGGGGTGGGGGGGGTGGTGCGTGGTTTGAGTCCCGATCGAGCCGGGGAGGGGAAAGGGGTTGCTTTGTTCTGGACGGTGTCCCTCCCTCAAAGTTAGGGTGTGGCTTTGCACGCGATGCCCCCAGTAACAGCCACGTACAACTTCTCTGACCCCCCTCCCCCCACCCCTCGCTGTCCTCTCTCTCTCCCCCACCACCCCACCCCCCGTCCCACTTTACCTTGCTTGTCTTATTCAAGGATACGTCTCCCTGGAGTGCAAAGGTCAGCAACTTGCCCTGCGTCAGCTGATCGACAACGCAGTGCGTCACCAGGCAGCTCTCTGCTTTACAGTCCTACGTAGTGGGAGAGAGAGAGAGAGACAGAGAGAGATTTACTGAGTGACATCCTGCCTCGCCATTCATCCTACTCTGATTCGAATGACACACTAGGGAGCTTTGAACATTAACAAATGAACCAGCTAAACGTTTAACAACTGATGTACTTAAACATGGCAAGATACAATTGTTAACTGCCACTCTATCTCTGTTAGCTCCAAACCAAGCAATATTCATCTTATAGACTTAAACTCCTGATCAAAATCAGTTAGCGAACAGGATACGAGAGAGAGAGAGACA
>NW_027651209.1:0-12500 GCF_965287045.1 Carcharhinus amblyrhynchos | reverse complement strand
ATTCACCCTCTCTCTGTCTGAGAATCTTTCTGATTAATAGTTCCTCCGTCTGTCTCTCTGTCTGTGTCTCTCTGTCTCTGTATGTCTTTCTGTTCCTTTCTCTGTCTCTCTCAGTCTCTTTCTGTGTCTCTTTCGGTCTCTCTGTCTGTCTATCTTTCTCTCTCTCTCTCTCATTGCCTCTCTCTACTCTCTCTCTCTGTTTCTCTCTCTGTATCTCTCCCTGTCTGTCTGTCAGTGTCTCTCTCTCTCTCTTGCTCTCTGTCTCTCTTGCTCTGTGTGTCTCTCTCTCTCTCTTGCTCTGCTCTCTCTCTCTCTTGCTCTGTGTGTCTCTCTCTCTCTTGCTCTGTGTGTGTCTCTCTCTCTTGCTCTGTCTCTCTCTCTCTCTCGCTCTGTGTCTCTCTCTCTCTCTCGCTCTCTGTCTTTCTCTCTCTCTCTTGCTCTGTGTGTGTCTCTCTCTCTTGCTCTGTGTGTGTCTCTCTCTCTTGCTCTGTGTCTCTCCCTCTCTCTTGCTCTCTGTCTCTCTCTCTCTGTCTCAGATACTAACAGTACTCTGTGTCCTCGGTCATACCCAGTCTCTCTGCAATATCCCGTCTCTCTCTGGCTCCTTAGAGATGCGGATGTTCCTCTCTCACCTCTCCGTATCGACACTCACTAACGCTGCTGTTCTGAATGCTCGACACCTCGCTCCGACGCTGCGTCATCTGATACTCACCCTTAAAGCTCTCTTTGTGTCTGAGGATGGGAATTGGATCAGCTCTCTCCCTGTGTGATACCTGGGGACATTCAGCCCATCGCAGGCTGGGCTAGCACTGGCCAGCTCCCTGTGTGATACCCAGGGGACATTCAGCCCATCGCAGAGCTGGGCTAGCACTGGGAGAGAGCAGCCCAGCTCCACTGGATAGGTCTGTTCCAGTGCTAGCATACCCTCTGATGGGCTGAACGTCCTCCTGGGTATCTCACACAGAGCTGGGCTGCTCTCTCCCGGTGCTAGCCCACAATGCGATGGGCTGAATGTCCTCCGGGTATCTCACAGAGCTGGGCAGTGCTGTCTCTGTGCTAGCCCACAATGCGATGGGCTGAACGTCCTCCCGGGTATCACACAGAGCTGGGCAGTGCTGTCTCTGTGCTATGCCCACAATGCGATGGGCTGAACTCCTCCCGGGTATCTCTCAGAGCTGGGCAGTGCTAGCCCACAATGCGATGGGCTGAATGTCCTCCCGGGTATCTCACAGAGCTGGGCAGTGCAGCCTCTGTGCTAGCCCACAATGCGATGGGCTGAATGTCCTCCCGGGTATCACACAGAGCTGGGCAGTGCTGTCTCTGTGCTAGCCCACAATGTGATGGGCTGAACGTCCCCCTGGGTATCTCACAGAGCTGGGCAGTGCTGTCTCTGTGCTAGCCCACAATGCGATGGGCTGAATGTCCTCCCAGGTATCTCACAGAGCTGGGCAGTGCTGTCTCTGTGCTAGCCCACAATGCGATGGGCTGAATGTCCTCCCGGGTATCTCACAGAGCTGGGCAGTGCTGTCTCTGTGCTAGCCCACAATGCGATGGGCTGAATGTCCTCCCGGGTATCTCACAGAGCTGGGCAGTGCTGTCTCTGTGCTAGCCCACAATGCGATGGGCTGAATGTCCTCCCGGGTATCTCACAGAGCTGGGCAGCGCTGTCTCTGTGCTAGCCCACAATGCGATGGGCTGAATGTCCTCCCGGGTATCTCACAGAGCTGGGCAGCGCTGTCTCTGTGCTAGCCCACAATGCGATGGGCTGAATGTCCTCCCGGGTATCTCACAGAGCTGGGCAGTGCTGTCTCTGTGCTAGCATACCAGGTCACTCTCTCTCTCCCTCTGTCTGTCTGTCTCTCCCTGTCTCTCACTCACACTGTCCCGCTCTTTGTCTGTATGTCTGTCTATCTCTCTCTGTGTCTCTCTCTCTGTCTTTGTCTGTCTTGCTCTCTCTCTGTCTCTCTCTATCTCATTCTTAAGACAGAAGGGTCGCTCACTCTTACCTTCTCTCTCTTGAACTGCCCAATCTCGCTCTGTGTCTCTGTCTTTCTGTTCTTCAATTTTAGATGGTTTCTCTGAACAGATATCACACTGATCCATCACTGGCTGCACTTTCCCTCAGTGTCTGCTGCCACCAGGTGACCAAGAATATAAAACCCACTTGCTCGCAATTCACTGTCACTGTATAACACTGGGGTACAGTACTGGTGGGGACGGGTCTGTCTCTGTATAACACTGGGGTACGGTACTGGTGGGCACGGGTCTGTCGCTGTATACACTGGGTACAGTACTGGTGGGCACGGGTCTGTCGCTGTATAACACTGGGGTACGGTACTGGTGGGCACGGGTCTGTCGCTGTATAACACTGGGGTACAGTACTGGTGGGCACGGGTCTGTCGCTGTATAACACTGGGGTACAGTACTGGTGGGGACGGGTCTGTCACTGTATAACACTGGGGTACAGTACTGGTGGGGACGGGTCTGTCACTGTATAACACTGGGGTACAGTACTGGTGGGGACGGGTCTGTCGCTGTATAACACTGGGGTACAGTACTGGTGGGGACGGGTCTGTCGCTGTATAACACTGGGGTTCAGTACTGGTGGGGACGGGTCTGTCGCTGTATAACACTGGGATACAGTACTGGTGGGGACGGGTCTGTCGCTGTATAACACTGGGGTACAGTACTGGTGGGGACAGGTCTGTCGCTGTATAACACTGGGATACAGTACTGGTGGGGACGGGTCTGTCGCTGTATAACACTGGGGTACAGTACTGGTGGGGACGGGTCGGTCACTGTATAACACTGGGGTACAGTACTGGTGGGGATGGGTGTGTCGCTGTATAACACTGGGGTACAGTACTGGTGGGGGCGTTCCATGTCTCACCTCTCCCCCAAATCCCTCGGTCCATCTCTCCCTCCAATCCCTCGCTCCATCTCTCCCTCCAATCCCTCGCTCCACCTCTCCCTCCAATCCCTCACTCCATCTCTCCCTCCAATCCCTCGCTCCATCTCTCCCTCCAATCCCTCGCTCCATCTCCCCCCCCAATCCCTCACTCCATCTCTCCCTGCAATCCATCCTCCACCTCTCCCTCCAATCCCTCCTCCACCTCTCCCTCCAATCCCTCTTCCACCTCTCCCTCTAATCTCTCCTCCATCTCTCCCTCAAATCCCTCCTCCATCTCTCCCTCCAATCCCTCGCTCCATCTCTCCCTCCAATCCCTCGCTCCACCTCACCCTCCAATCCCTCGCTCCATCTCTCCCTCCAATCCCTCCTCCACCTCTCCCTCCAATCCCTCACTCCATCTCTCCCTCCAATCCCTCACTCCATCTCTCCCTCCAATCCCTCCTGCACCTCTCCCTCCAATCCCTCGCTCCATCTCCCCCCCAATCCCTCGCTCCATCTCTCCCTCCAATCCCTCCTCCACCTCTCCCTCCAATCCCTCCTCCACCTCTCCCTCCAATCCCTCCTCCATCTCTCCCTCCAATCCCTCCTCCATCTCTCCCTCCAATCCCTCGCTCCATCTCTCCCTCCAGTCCCTCGCTCCATCTCTTCCCCCAATCCCTCCTCCACCTCTCCCTCCAATCCCTCGCTCCATCTCTCCCTCCAATCCCTCCTCCACCTCTCCCTCCAATCCCTCCTCCACCTCTCCCTCCAATCCCTCCTCCATCTCTCCCTCCAATCCCTCCTCCATCTCTCCCTCCAATCCCTCGCTCCATCTCTCCCTCCAGTCCCTCGCTCCATCTCTTCCCCCAATTCCTCCTCCACCTCTCCCTCCAATCCCTCGCTCCATCTCTCCCTCCAATCCCTCGCTCCATCTCTCCCTCCAATCCCTCGCTCCATCTCTCCCTCCAATCCCTCGCTCCATCTCTCCCTCCAATCCCTCGCTCCATCTCTCCCTCCAATCCCTCGCTCCACCTCACCCTCCAATCCCTCACTCCATCTCCCTCTTTCCCTCCAATCCCTCGTTCTGTCTCTCGCTTCTCTCTATCATCTCTGCTTCACTCTATGATTTCCCTCCCATCCTTTCTGGTTGTATCACAGCTCGGTCTGGGCTCCTGCTCTGCCCAAGACCGCAAGGAACTACAAAAGGGTGGTGAATGTAGCCCAATCCATCACACAAACCAGCCTCCCATCCATTGACTCTGTCTACACTTCCCGCTGCCTCGGGGAAAAGCAGCCGGTATAATTAAGGACCCCCCCCCGACACACACCCCGGACATTCTCTCTTCCACCTTCTTCCATCGGGAAAAAGATACAAAAGTCTGAGGTCCCGTACCGACCGACTCAAGAACAGCTTCTTCCCTGCTGCTGTCAGACTTTTGAATGGACCTACCTCACATTAAGCTGATCTTTCTCTACACCCTCGCTGTGACTGTAACACTACATTCTGCACCCTCTCCTTTCCTTCTCTATGAACGGTATGCTTTGTCGGTATAGCGCACAAGAAACAATACTTTTCACTGGATCCCGATACACGTGACAATAATAAAACCAATGAAAATATTCATTTCCCTCTCTGTGTACACCCCTCTCCAGTTCTGGAAACCTTCTGGTTTGTTATGGATATGAAGAATATGGATGAGAATGTGGGGGGATAGTAAGCACCAGGATTGGGCAGTTGGTTAACAGTGAGGACGGTGGCTGTAGGTTAGACTGGGGTTGGTCAGAGCCATGGTGGATGGTATTGAACATGGAGAAGTACGAGCTGATGGAGTAACAGGCCGAGGGATTATTTCATGAATAGCAGGACACTGAGAAGCTCAGAGAACAGAATGATGTTGGGGTGATTATTTACAGATCGCTGAGGACAGCAGAGCAGGTAAATAGAACAGTTAAAAAGACCATTGGATCACGTACTTTTATCAGCTGTGGTATAGACCAGAGGAGCAGAGAGGTATTGTTGGAACTGTACAGACCATTCATTCGGCAACAGACAGAGTATCATAGAATCAGACAGTGCAGAAGGAGGCCACTCAGCCCATCGAGTCTGCACTGAGCACAATCCCACCCAGGCCCTATTCCTATAACCTCACATATTTACCCTGCCAATCCCCTGGCACTAAGGGGCAATTTTAGCATGGCTAATCAACCTAACCCGCACAACTTTGGACTGTGAGAGGAAACCGGAGCACCCGGAAGAAACCCATGCAGACACGGGGAGAATGTGCAGATTCTGCACAGACAGTGACACAGACTGAGAATCGAACCCGGTCCCTGGCGCTGTGAGACAGCAGCGCTAACCCACTGTGTCACCGTGCCCCCTGGGAATCGAACCCGGTCCCTGGCGCTGTGAGACAGCAGTGCTAACCCACTGTGCCACCGTGCCCCCTGGGAATCGAACCCGGGTCCCTGGCGCTGTGAGACAGCAGTGTTAACCCACTGTGTCACCGTGCCCTCAGGGAATCGAACCCGGGTCCCTGGCGCTGTGAGACAGCAGTGTTAACCCACTGTGTCACCGTGCCCCCTGGGAATCGAACCCGGGTCCCTGGCGCTGTGAGACAGCAGCGCTAACCCACTGTGTCACCGTGTCCCCGGGAATCGAACCCGGGTCCCTGGCACTGTGAGACAGCAGCGCTAACCCACTGTGTCACCGTGCCCCCCAGGAATTGAACCCGGGTCCCTGGCGCTGTGAGACAGCAGTGTTAACCCACTGTGTCACCGTGCCCCCCAGGAATCGAACCCGGGTCCCTGGTGCTGTGAGACAGCAGTGCTAACCCACTGTGTCACCGTGCCCCCGGGAATCGAACCCGGGTCCCTGGCGCTGTGAGACAGCAGTGTTAACCCACTGTGCCACCGTGCCCCCCAGGAATCGAACCCGGGTCCCTGGCGCTGTGAGACAGCAGTGCTAACCCACTGTGTCACCGTGCCCCCGGGGAATCGAACCCGGGTCCCTGGCGCTGTGAGACAGCAGTGTTAACCCACTGTGTCACCGTGTCCCCGGGAATCGAACCCGGGTCCCTGGCGCTGTGAGGCAGCAGTGTTAACCCACTGTGTCACCGTGCCCCCCAGGAATCGAACCCGGGTCCCTGGCGCTGTGAGACAGCAGTGCTAACCCACTGTGTCACCGTGCCCCCGGGAATCGAACCCGGGTCCCTGGCGCTGTGAGGCAGCAGTGCTAACCCACTGTGTCACCGTGCCCCCCAGGAATCGAACCCGGGTCCCTGGCGCTGTGAGACAGCAGTGCTAACCCACTGTGTCACCGTGCCCCCCAGGAATCGAACCCGGGTCCCTGGCGCTGTGAGACAGCAGTGTTAACCCACTGTGCCACCGTGCCCCCCAGGAATCGAACCCGGGTCCCTGGCGCTGTGAGACAGCAGTGTTAACCCACTGTGCCACCGTGCCCCCCAGGAATCGAACCCGGGTCCCTGGCGCTGTGAGACAGCAGCGCTAACCCACTGTGTCACCGTGCCCCCCGGGAATCGAACCCGGGTCCCTGGCGCTGTGAGACAGCAGTGTTAACCCACTGTGTCACCGTGTCCCCGGGAATCGAACCCGGGTCCCTGGCGCTGTGAGACAGCAGTGTTAACCCACTGTGCCACCGTGCTGTGTACTGTACTGTGTCAGTTCTGACCAGCCCATTGAGGAATTGTGTGATAGTGCCAGACGGGATACAGAGGAGGTTCACCAGGGTGTTGCCTGGAATGGAGCACTGGAGCTATAAGGAGATTCTGGATGTGATTGGATTGTTTACTGAAGTGCAGAGAAGGATGACGGGGACATGACTGAGGTCTGTAACATTCTGAGGAGTATGGACAGGCAGAGCAGGGGGCAGCTGTTCCCCTGTGTTGAGGGGTCAGTCACGAGGGGCAGGAGATTCAGAGGAGAAAATGCACTCAGAGGGTGTGGGAATTTGGAATGCGCCGCCTGGGAAAGTCAGAGAGGCTGGAAACATTACAGCCTGAAAAAATATTTGGATCAGCACTCGAAATCTCAGAGTACATGAGGACAGGGAACAAGTGCAAAGGGAACGGGATGAATGTGGGAGTTATTGTCAGTGCAGACTCGATGGGCCGAAGGGCCTTATCTGATCTATGACTCTCTCCCCTTCATTTCCAATCTCTCGCTCCCTCTCTCATCCCTGCCAGCATCCTCTGCTCTCCTGTTTTATTCCAAGGATCACAGGTAGATTCTGGTGTATGAACAGACAGACTGAGAGAGCAGGACTGGAGCAGGATGAGGGAGAGTGTTTCGTGGAGGGTTGGGTTTGGAATGGATGGTGACCTCTCCCTCTGAGCACAGAGCAGACACTCCCTCAATCTCACCACAAACAACAGACCCAGTGAAGGATTCACCCAGAGAATGCAGGTGGATAGCAGGGCAGGAAGGAGTTCTGGGAATCAGAGTGAGAGAATCCCAAACAGCAACCAGGTTCCTGAACAGAGAGAAGAATCAAATCAATCCCAATACATGCAGGGAATAAAGAGTTAGATACAGAGTAAAGCTCCCTCTACACTGTCTCCCCCATCAAACACTCCCAGGACAGGTACAGCACGGGGTTAGATACAGAGTAAAGCTCCCTCTACACTGTCCCCCCATCAAACACTCCCAGGACAGGTACAGCACGGGGTTAGATACAGAGTAAAGCTCCCTCTACACTGTCCCCCCATCAAACACTCCCAGGACAGATACAACACGGGGTTAGATACAGAGTAAAGTTCCCTCTACACTGGCCCCATCAAACACTGTAAAAAGTCTGACAACACCAGGTTTTAGTCCAACCTATTTATTTGATAATATACTCACAAGCTTTCGAGGGACACCCTCTTCGTCAGGCGCCCAGGACAGGTACAGCACGGGGTTAGATACAGAGTAAAGCTCCCTCTACACTGTCCCCCCATCAAACACTCCCAGGACAGGTACAGTACGGGGTTAGATACAGAGTAAAGCTCCCTCTACACTGTCCCCCATCAAACACTCCCAGGACAGGTACAGCACGGCATTAGATACCGAGTAAAGCTCCGTCTACACTGTCCCCCATCAAACACTCCCAGGACAGGTACAGCACAGGTTTAGATACAGAATAAAGCTCCCTCTACACTGTCCCCCATCAAACACTCCCAGGACAGGTACAGCACGGGGTTAGATACAGAGTAAAGCTCCCTCTACACTGTCCCCATCAAACACTCCCAGGACAGGTACAGCACAGGGTTCGATACAGAGTAAAACTCCCTCTACACTGTCTTGGAAACATATCGGCCGTTCCTTCACTGTCACTGGGTCAAACCCTGGAACTCCCTCCCTAACAGCACTGTGGGTGTACCTACACCACACGGGGACTGACTGATGTCCAATAACAATCCTGGAACTCCCTCCCTAACAGCACTGTGGGTGTACCTACACCACACGGGGACCCTCAATTTCCTCCCTAGCCTCCCACAATGTCCTGGGATACACTTCACCAGATCCCGGGGATTTATCTACCTTGATGATAAAGAGTTTTCCTCATTGCTGTTCAAGGTTACTGCTCTCCAGAGAACACAGCGAGAATCATTCCGACTTTAACAATCTCTCCATGTGTTTCCCAGGAGAACATTTATAAAGAAGAACGTGCGTTGTGATGCTGCGACAACAGATGAATGAACATCGCTCGACAATCACCAGGCAAGACTGTTCCCGTCCTGTTGGCGAACACTTCAGTGGTCACGGGCATTCGGCCTCTGATCTTCGGGTAAACGTTCTCCAAGGCGGCCTTCATGACACACGACAGCACAGAGTCGCTGAGCAGAGAATGATAGCCAAGTTCCGCACACGAGGACGGCCTCAACCGGGACCTTGGGTTCATGTCGCACTATCTGTAACCCCCGTGACTTGCCTGGGTTTGTAAAATCTCACTAACTGCCCTGTCTGGACACAATACCCATCTCTTTAACCTGTGCTTAACCCTCTCTCCACTCACTCTGTCTGTATCTTTAAGACTTGATCAGCTGTAAAGACTCACATTCCAATCATTATTGTGTAAATTGAGTTTGTGTCTGTATGTGCCCTGTTTGTGAACAGAACTCCCACCCACCTGATGAAGGGGCAGCGCTCCAAAAGCTAGTGGTTGCTACCAAATAAACCTGTTGGACTTTAACCTGGTGTTGCGAGACTTCTTACTGTGTTTACCCCAGTCCAACGCCGGCATCTCCACATCATCTCCCTCTCTAACCCAGGGATCACTGGACAGTGATCAGGAGCAGGAACCCTGGCTGATTTCCCCTCTCTCTCTCTAACCCAGGGATCACTGGACAGTGATCAGGAGCAGGAACCCTGGCTGATTTCCCCTCTCTCTCTCTCTCTAACCCAGGGATCACTGGACAGTGATCAGGAGCAGGAACCCTGGCTGATTTCCCCTCTCTCTCTAACCCAGGGATCACTGGACAGTGATCAGGAGCAGGAACCCTGGCTGATTTCCCCTCTCTCTCTCTCTCTAACCCAGGGATCACTGGACAGTGATCAGGAGCAGGAACCCTGGCTGATTTCCCCTCTCTCTCTAACCCAGGGATCACTGGACAGTGATCAGGAGCAGGAACCCTGGCTGATTTCCCCTCTCTCTCTAACCCAGGGATCACTGGACAGTGATCAGGAGCAGGAACCCTGGCTGATTTCCCCTCTCTCTCTCTCTAACCCAGGGATCACTGGACAGTGATCAGGAGCAGGAACCCTGGCTGATTTCCCCTCTCTCTCTCTCTAACCCAGGGATCACTGGACAGTGATCAGGAGCAGGAACCCTGGCTGATTTCCCCTCTCTCTCTCTCTAACCCAGGGATCACTGGACAGTGATCAGGAGCAGGAACCCTGGCTGATTTCCCCCCTCTCTCTCTCTCTAACCCAGGGATCACTGGACAGTGATCAGGAGCAGGAACCCTGGCTGATTTCCCCTCTCTCTCTCTCTAACCCAGGGATCACTGGACAGTGATCAGGAGCAGGAACCCTGGCTGATTTCCCCTCTCTCTCTCTCTAACCCAAGGATCACTGGACAGTGATCAGGAGCAGGAACCCTGGCTGATTTCCCCTCTCTCTCTCTCTAACCCAGGGATCACTGGACAGTGATCAGGAGCAGGAACCCTGGCTGATTTCCCCCCTCTCTCTCTCTCTCTAACCCAGGGATCACTGGACAGTGATCAGGAGCAGGAACCCTGGCTGATTTCCCCTCTCTCTAACCCAGGGATCACTGGACAGTGATCAGGAGCAGGAACCCTGGCTGATTTCCCCCCTCTCTCTCTCTAACCCAGGGATCACTGGACAGTGATCAGGAGCAGGAACCCTGGCTGATTTCCCCTCTCTCTCTAACCCAGGGGTCACTGGACAGTGATCAGGGGCAGGAAGGCTGTGTTGTGTTGTGTGTGTAGATGGTCACGTGTGGTTTAATGTTATTCTCTGTGTGGTCATGGTGTTAAACATTGTTTTGTCTTTTCTTGGACTCCTGTTACCTTGCCGATGGGAGGATGTGTTGAAGCCGCTCCACTAGGCCACAGTGACTACATTAACACTCACCCTGATGGAGAATGAACCCAAACCCCATCCCTTCCCTCCCTCCAACCTCTGACCCCCTCAATTTCAGCAGCCATTGTTTTCAGATCCATGCACTGGCCTCCATTACTCTGCGAGCCCATTCTTCACTCTGTCTGTCCCCCACCCCTACCCCGGGGTCAGTCTCCTGTCACACCTCGGGATACAGGGAATCCTGTCTCCTGCCCTCTGACACACACAGCTCCTCAAATCACAGCCCCACACCCACCATGCACCCACTCACACCCCATCCCAGACGGAGGGAACCTGTACACAGGGCACAATAACCCAGCCCCGCCAAGTCTGCGCTGTCAGGGGGTGAGGCACTCACACCCTCATCCCCCAGTCTCTGTCTCTCTCTCTGTCTCTGTCTGAGGGGGGCCTCACACTGAGCGACACAGGGTCTCCCCAGATCCTGGAGAATGATGAGGAAAAGCTTCCTGAATGAAGCGAGGGGCAGTGGGAAGGGGGGCTTAACGGGGACGGTGTCGGGGGTTAACGGGGACTGTGTCGGGGGTTAACGGGGGCGGCGTTGGGTGTTAATGGGGACTGTGTCGGGGGGTTAACGGGGACGGTGTCGGGGGGTTAACGGGGACTGTGTCGGGGGTTAACGGGGACTGTGTCGGGGGTTAACGGGGACTGTGTCGGGGGTTAACGGGGACGGTGTCGGGGGTTAACGGGGGCGGCGTCGGGTGTTAATGGGGACTGTGTCGGGGGGTTAACGGGGACTGTGTCGGGGGGTTAACGGGGACTGTGTCGGGGGTTAACGGGGCGGCGTCGGGTGTTAATGGGGACTGTGTCGGGGGGTTAACGGGGACTGTGTCGGGGGGTTAACGGGGACTGTGTCGGGGGTTAACGGGGGCGGCGTCGGGTGTTAATGGGGACTGTGTCGGGGGGTTAACGGGGACGGTGTCGGGGGGTTAACGGGGACTGTGTCGGGGGTTAACGGGGACTGTGTCGGGGGTTAACGGGGACTGTGTCGGGGGTTAACGGGGACGGTGTCGGGGGTTAACGGGGACGGTGTCGGGGGGTTAAAAGGGACGGTGTCGGGGGGTTAACGGGGACGGTGTCGGGGGTTAACGGGGACTGTGTCGGGGGTTAACGGGGACTGTGTCGGGGGTTAACGGGGACGGTGTCGGGGGTTAACGGGGACGGTGTCGGGGGTTAACGGGGACTGTGTCGGGGGGTTAACGGGGACTGTGTCGGGGGGTTAACGGGGATGGTGTCGGGGGTTAACGGGGACTGTGTCGGGGGTTAACGGGGACTGTGTCGGGGGTTAACGGGGACTGTGTCGGGGGTTAACGGGGACTGTGTCGGGGGTTAACGGGGACTGTGTCGGGGGTTAACGGGGACTGTGTCGGGGGTTAACGGGGACGGTGTCGGGGGTTAACGGGGACGGTGTCGGTGGTTAACGGGGACGGTGTCGGGGGTTAACGGGGACGGTGTCGGGGGTTAACGGGGACTGTGTCGGGGGTTAACGGGGACGGCGTCGGGGGTTAACGGGGACGGCGTCGGGGGTTAACGGGGACGGCGTCGGGGGTTAACGGGGACTGTGTCGGGGGTTAACGGGGACTGTGTCGGGGGTTAACGGGGACTGTGTCGGGGGGTTAACGGGGACTGTGTCGGGGGTTAACGGGGACTGTGTCGGGGGTTAACGGGGACTGTGTCGGGGTTAACGGGGACGGTGTCGGGGGTTAACGGGGACTGTGTCGGGGGTTAACGGGGACTGTGTCGGGGGTTAACGGGGACGGTGTCGGGGGTTAACGGGGACTGTGTCGGGGGTTAACGGGGACTGTGTCGGGGGTTAACGGGGACAGTGTCGGGGGTTAACGGGGACGGTGTCGGGGGTTAACGGGGACAGTGTTGGGCTGGTCTCTCTCTCTGCTGAGGGGGCGGGACACGGCCAGGGGGTGAGGGGGTGGGGTTTGGGTGACATTGGCCTGTGGGTGTGGTCTCTGGGTGACGTTACCCCTGTGGGTGTGGTCTCTGGGTGACGTTACCC
>NW_027651208.1:0-17625 GCF_965287045.1 Carcharhinus amblyrhynchos | reverse complement strand
GCTTAATGCGAGGTAGGTCCATTCAAAAGTCTGACAGCAGCAGGGAAGAAGCTGTTCTTGAGTCGGTCGGTACGGGACCTCAGACTTTTGTATCTTTTTCCCCCGACGAGAAGAGGTGAAGAGAGAATGTCCGGGGTGTGTGTGGGGTGGGGGGGTCCTTAATTATCCCGGCTGCTTTTCCCCGAGGCAGCGGGAAGTGTAGACAGAGTCAATGGATGGGAGGCTGGTTTGTGTGATGGATTGGGGGCTACATTCACCACCCTTTTGTAGTTCCTTGCGGTCTTGGGCAGAGCAGGAGCCCAGACCGAGCTGTGATCCAACCAGAAAGAATGCTTTCTATGGGGCATCTGTAAAAGTTGGGGAGAGTCCGTAGCGGACATGCCAAATTTCCTCAGTCTTCTGAGAAAGTAGAGGCGTTGGTGGGGCTTTCTTGAGTATAGTGTCGGCATTGGGGGGGGGAGCCAGGACAGGGACCAGGATGGTGGGGTGGGGAGTCCAGAACCAGGGGGGGGGCCTGAGGACTGGGGGGGGGGGTAGACCATTTAGGACGGAGATGAGGAGACGTTTCCCCTCCTGGTGAACCTGTGGGATTCATTCCCACGGGAAGGAGTTGACACCAAAACATTGGATGTGTTCGAGAGGGGGTGGGATAGAACACTTGGGGGGGGGGGCGAACGGGGGCCACAGGTTAGGGGGAGACAGCAGGGTTGGGTTGGATGGTCCAGCCACGATGGTGGTGAGGGGGTGGGGGGGGGGGGTAGTGGAGTGGGCTGATGGGCCAAGTGGCCTCCTAGCTCCTGCGTCGCCTGATGGGGAAAGACTTGAGCAGGTTGGGGACCCCTCCCCACAATACCCATTGGGAGTAGAGGGGGGGGGATCTTATTGGGAATGGGGGTTCTGGAATGGAAGGGGGGGCCAATCACCAAGTCTCAGGATATTGGGGGGACGGGGGGGCCATTTTGGATTTTGCCCCCCTCCTCCAGACTGAACTAAAACCCTTCTGAGAACCGTATCCCTCTATTCCCATCCTATTCATGGATTTGCCCCTCAAAACTCACTATCGTATCCGCTTCCACTCCCTCCCCCACCGGCAGCGAGTTCCAGGCACCCACCCCCCTCTGTGTAAAAAAAAATCTACATCTCCTTTAAACCTTGTCCCTCGCACCTTAAACCTGTGCCCCCCCGCGTAATTGACTCTGGGGAATAAGCTTCTGACTATCCACTCTGTCCCTCATCATCTTGTAGACTTCTATCAGGGTCTCCCCTCAACCTCCAGTGAGAACAAACCAAGTTTCTCCAACCTCTCCTCATAGCTAATGCCCTCCATACCAGGGGCAAACATCCTGGTAAATCTTTTCTGTACCCTCTCCAAAGCCTCCACATCCTTCTGGTAGTGTGGGTGACCCAGAATTGAACTCTATATTTCCAAGTGCGGCCTCACTAAAGTTCTATAAAGCTGCAACGTGACTTGCCAATTTTTAAACTCAGTGCCCCGGCCGATGAAGGCAAGCATGCCCGTATGCCTTCCTGACTACCTTCTCCACCTGCGTTGCCACTTTCAGTGACCTGTGTATCTGTACGCCCAGATCCCTCTGCCTATCAATACTCTGTGTACCTGTACACCCAGATCCCTCTGCCTATCAATACTTTGTGTACCTGTACACCCAGATCCCTCTGCCTATCAATACTCTGTGTACCTGTACACCCAGATCCCTCTGCCTATCAATACTCTGTGCACCTGTACACCTGGATCCCTCTGCCTATCAATACTCTGTGTACCTGTACGCCCAGATCCCTCTGCCTATCAATACTCTGTGCACCTGTACACCCGGATCCCTCTGCCTATCAATACTCTGTGTACCTGTACGCCCAGATCCCTCTGCCTATCAATACTCTGTGTACCTGTACGCCCAGATCCCTCTGCCTATCAATACTCTGTGTACCTGTACGCCCAGATCCCTCTGCCGATCAATACTCTGTGTACCTGTACGCCCAGATCCCTCTGCCTATCAATACTCTGTGTATCTGTACGCCCAGATCCCTCTGCCTATCAATACTCTGTGTATCTGTACGCCCAGATCCCTCTGCCTATCAATACTCTTAAGGGTTCTGCCATTTACTGTATATTTCCTATCTGTATTTGACCCTCCAAAATGCATTCCCTCACATTTGTCTGGATTAAACTCCATCTGCCATCTCTCTGCCAAGTCTCCAACTGATCTATATCCTGCTGTATCCTCAAAAGGTTTGTAAATTCGTGCAGTGACGATATTTGAGAGAAAAATTGATTCTAAACAGTGTACAAACACAGGATAACGGGATAGGACACAGAGGAGTGGTTTCATTGGAAGGTCAGCTGAGGTCACACTGCATTGGGCTATCACTCAATGTGGGCTGAATGGCCATTTGCAGATCTGGCAATTTATGAGTGAGGGAGCGTCGCACTGTGTGGGGAGGGTCAGTGCTGAGGGAGCGTCGCACTGTGTGTGGGGAGGGTCAGTGCTGAGGGAGCGCCGCACTGTGTGTGGGGAGGGTCAGTGCTGAGGGAGCGCCACACTGTGTGTGGGGAGGGTCAGTGCTGAGGGAGCGCCGCACTGTGTGGGGAGGGTCGGTGCTGAGGGAGCGCCGCACTGTGTGGGGAGGGTCGGTGCTGAGGGAGCGCCGCACTGTGTGGGGAGGGTCGGTGCTGAGGGAGCGCCGCACTGTGTGGGGAGGGTCAGTGCTGAGGGAGCGCCGCACTGTGTGGGGAGGGTCAGTGCTGAGGGAGCGCCGCACTGTGTGGGGAGGGTCGGTGCTGAGGGAGCGCCGCACTGTGTGTGGGGAGGGTCAGTGCTGAGGGAGCGCCGCACTGTGTGTGGGGAGGGTCAGTGCTGAGGGAGCGCCGCACTGTGTGTGGGGAGGGTCAGTGCTGAGGGAGCGCCGCACTGTGTGTGGGGAGGGTCGGTGCTGAGGGAGCGCCGCACTGTGTGGGGAGGGTCAGTGCTGAGGGAGCGCCGCACTGTGTGGGGAGGGTCAGTGCTGAGGGAGCCCCGCACTGTGTGGGGAGGGTCGGTGCTGAGGGAGCGCCGCACTGTGGGGGGAGGGTCGGTGCTGAGGGAGCCCCGCACTGTGTGGGGAGGGTCAGTGCTGAGGGAGCGCCACACTGTGTGGGGAGGGTCAGTGCTGAGGGAGCGCCGCACTGTGTGGGGAGGGTCGGTGCTGAGGGAGCCCCGCACTGTGTGTGGGGAGGGTCAGTGCTGAGGGAGCGCCGCACTGTGTGTGGGGAGGGGGGTCAGTGCCGAGGGAGTCTAACTTTAAACTCGTTCCGTCTCTTAAAGGGGCCTCTCCCCTCCTCGGGGGGCGGACCGTCCTCGGGGAACCTGCTCCCGGACAGGGTCCCTCACGGCTCGAAATCGAAGAAACACGTCAACAAGGACAGTATGGAGTATCGCCTGCGCCGGGAGCGCAACAACATCGCCGTGCGCAAGAGCCGCGATAAGGCCAAGAGGCGCAACATGGAGACCCAGCAGAAGGCTATGCAGTACCTGTCGGAGAACGAGCGACTGCGTAGCAAGGTGGAGCAGCTGACCCAGGAGCTGGACACCCTCCGGGGCCTCTTCCGCCAGCTTCCCGAGGGCCCCCTCTCGCACCCGCGGCAGTGAGCCCTCCGGCCCTGGGCGGGCGCCCCTGTGGGGTTGGGGAGGCGGCGCGGGGGGTCCTCCTGACGCGCGCTCCCTCCGCTCCCCCGCCCCCTCGTTCCCAACCCCCACCACCACACCACCACCTCCGATCCTGAGCTGGACGGGGGGGGGGGGTTTCGAGATCCCTTCCCCCTTCCTTCGTCCGCCCCCCACCCTTGGGACGAGCAAAGTGTTAACGGTTTTCTCTCTCTCTCTCGCTTTTCTCCCGCCGGCTCGGTCAGGGTTTGGCTGTCTCGTAACGGGGCTTGTAATCGGGGTTTTACTCTCGGCTCGTAATGGGTTTCAGGAGAGCAGACCCCCCCCATTACGAGCCGTGACAGGATGGGGAGACCCCATTACGGGCTTGGAACAGCTTCCTGCCGGCTCGTAATGGGCTTCAGGAGAGCAGGCCCCCATTACGAGCCGTTATCAGAGGGGAGGCCCCGTTACGAGCTTGGAACAGCTTCCTGCCAGCTCGTAACGGGTTCTTCCCCCCCCCCACACCGCTTGTGATGGGTTCTGTTGGCTCATGGTGGGTTTCTGCCCGCTCGTAACCGTTTTTCTGCCAGCTCGTAACGGGTTCCGTCTGCTCGTAATGGGTTCCACTGTTTTGTAATGGATTTTTGTTGGTTTGTAATGGTTTCTGTCCACCTGTAGTGGGTTCTCCTGGTCGGTAATGTGTTTCTGCCTGCTTGTAATGGGTTCTGCCTACTCATAACGGTTATCCGCTAGCTTGTAATGCGCCATACTGTTGGCTGATAGTGGGTCCCGTTGGCTCATTACGGCTCCCGCTGGCTTTGAATGGGTTTTGCTCACTCACTGCTTGGCTCTGCTGCCTTGCACTGGCTTTGGTTGGCTTGTAACGGGGTCTGCTGGCTCGCAATGGATCTGTTGGCTCGTAATACGTGCCGCTAGCTGCTAATGGGTTCAGCTGGCTTGTAGTGGATCCTGACGGCCTGTAACGGGGGTCTGCTCATTTGTGGGGGGGCTCTGCCGGCTTGCAATTGGCTCTGTTGACTCATAGTGAGTCCAGCCGGCTGCTAATCGGCTCGTAATGGGGTCTGCCCTCCTGTAACGGTTTCTGCTGGTCTCTGGCGGCTCGCAATGGGTGCTGTAACAGGCTCCGCTCGCTCGCAGTAGATTCTGTCGAATTGTTACGGGACTTGCCTGTTTGTAATGGATCCCGCCAGCTTGCATTGTGTCACGCTGTCTCGTAACTGTCTCTGTCCGTACCTCGCGTTTGGTCCTGCTGGCCACTGGTGGGGGGGTCCCGCCCGGCCTGTAACGGGTTCCGCCCGGCTCGCAATGGGTCCTGCCGTTCCCGCGATGGGCGCCCTGGCTGGCCACCAGCGCTTCGTAACGGGTCTGCGCTCGCCCGGAGGTGGGACCGCTGTCTTGTAACGGGCGCCATTCGCGTATCGTGGGTGGGGGAAGCGGGGGGGGGGGGTGGGGAGCTCACGCCATCGCTGACGTCACGCAATTCTATAAACGGTTAAATCGTGGTTCCCCACCAACCCCCCCCACCCCTGCACCCAAGGGTGCCCCCAGCGCACCCTTGTGACTATTTTTTTGGTGCGGTTCGCTTGCATAGTTAATCTTCCAGGTGCCCGTCTTGGGGGGGGGGGGTGGTTTCCAGACCCGGGGGGGGCGGGGGGGTGGGGAGTCAACACCCCTCCCCCCCCCCACTCCAACACTCCTTCCCTCCCTGTCCCCCCCCGACTTCCCCGCCACCCATTACCATGATCGGGATACGGGCTACCCTATCTGGGGGGGTCAAAGTTCGTTGGCTCGCTGCGGGGTGGGGTTGGGTGGGGAGGGGGGGGGTGTAGGAGTGGAGTTGGGGGGGGGGGAAACTGGGATGAAACCTCCCCCCCCCACCCCCGCCCCCCGCTCCTCCTCCTCCTCCTCCTCCTCCTCGCTCGCCACCTCGGGTGGGGGACGAACTTTGCCCTGACGGCGGGCAAAGAGAAACGGTTTTGACCCCCCCCCAACCCCCCCCCCCCCCCCGTCGAACTCCGGACCCCCCCCCCCACCCCACAACGAATCGAATACTGTAATCTGCTGAATAATTTCAGGTATACTGTAAGATGTCCCTGTTTCCAGAGCCCAGGGGTCAGCCGAGGCCAATATTTTCACAGGATATTGCGGGGGGTGAGGGGGGGTCCGTGGGGGCGGGATGGGTGGTGGACGAGAGATAGGTGACAACACAGGGTCAACGTCAGGGCCTCGCGCCGAGTCAGCCCCTTCCGAGGCACTTTTCCGGAGAGAATGTACGTCCTGTCGAAGTTTTCTCCCTGGCACTCATCAGGCGCGCGGAAGCCAAATCTGCAAAACGACAATTTACGCCGCGGGACAAAGAGAGGGTGCTCGATCGCCCGGCAACCTGGCCCTGATTGGTCACGGAGGGACACTGTCATGGGGGTGGGGGGGTACTCTCGTGAGGCAAGAGGAGGGGGGGGCGTCAGATGTCATCGGGGTGGACGAGAGATAGGTGACAACACAGGGTCAACGTCATGGCCTCGCACCAAGTCAGCCCCCTCCAAGTCCCTTTTCTCAGAGAGAACATACATCCCGTCGAAGTTTCCTACCTTGCACTCATCAGGTACGTGGAAGCCAAATCCAAGAGGACAAAGAGGGGGGTGCTCGATCGCCCGGCGACCTGGCCCTGATTGGTCACGGAGGGGCATTGTCACGGACGGGGGAACTCTTGAGAGGCAACAGCGACGTGAGGAGGGGGAGCCAAATGTCACTGGGGGGGGCCGATGCAAACGCGAGTTTACCGAGTGGCCGAGCAGGCTCGAGGGGCCGACTCCCCGTCTCTTATGCGCCCCCTCCCCCCGCCCCAGAAATACTTCTGCTGAACATGGAGCGTGGCTTGAACAATCTCCTTCCAGTTGACAGACGACGTACTTCCCGTTTGTGAAAGCCGGACACCTCGAGTGCGCATAAATGAGCCGCGCCGAAGCTGGATCGACTGCCTCGAGATGGTTTGTTGGCGGAGCTAGGAGGGCAGGTGAACGGAGTCACGTTCAGCGGCAAACGTTCCCGTTTCCCACGAGCGGAAGTCCCTTCCGGGCGAGCCTCCATGCTGTAAAACTCACCTCCAAATTGGCCTTTCTGGTTTCCTCGGGGACTGATGTGGAACAGAGAAAATTCCAACACAGGAACAGGCCTATCGGCCCTCCAACTGGCCATGCTACCCCACCCCCCCCCCTCCAAAAATATCCACTCTGTCCCTCATCATCTTGTAGATTTCCATCAGGTCTCCCCTCAACCTCCAGTGAGAACAAACCAAGTTTCTCCAACCTCTCCTCAGAGCTAATGCCCTCCATACCAGGGCAACATCCTGGTAAATCTTTTCTGTCCCCTCTCCAAAGCCTCCACATCCTTCTGGTAGTGTGGGTGACCCAGAATTGAACTCTATATTCCAAGTGGGGCCTCACTAAGGTTCTATAAAGCTGCAACGTGACTTGCCAATTTGTAAACTCTTGATTACGAGGCCTACTAAATTAGGATCCTGGTGATCCTAACTTAGTAGGCCTCGTAATCAAGAGTTTCAACCCTCCCTCCTTCCCCCCCCGGCTCACACTATCAACATCCTGGGGGTTACCATTGACCAGATACTGAACTGGGACCCAGCCGTATAACAATCTCCACTCGCCCTGGATGAGTGCGCCTCTCCAACAACAATCTCCACTCGCCTGGATGAATGCAGCTCTCCAACAACAATCTCCACTCGCCCGGGATGAGTGCAGCTCTCCAACAACAATCTCCACTCGCCCTGGATGAGTGCGCCTCTCCAACAACAATCTCCACTCGCCTGGATGAATGCAGCTCTCCAACAACAATCTCCACTCGTCCTGGATGAGTGCGCCTCTCCGACAACAATCTCCACTCGTCCTGGATGAGTGCGCCTCTCCGACAACAATCTCCACTCGCCCTGGATGAGTGCGCCTCTCCGACAACAATCTCCACTCGCCCGGGATGAGTGCGCCTCTCCGACAACAATCTCCACTCGCCTGGGATGAGTGCGCCTCTCCGACAACAATCTGCACTCGCCCTGGATGAATGCGCCTCTCCGACAACAATCTCCACTCGCCCTGGATGAGTGCGCCTCTCCGACAACAATCTCCACTCCCCCTGGATGAGTGCGCCTCTCCGACAACAATCTCCACTCCCCCTGGATGAGTGTGCCTCTCCGACAACAATCTCCACTCACCCTGGATGAGTGCGTCTCTCCGACAACAATCTCCACTCGCCCTGGATGAGTGCGTCTCTCCGACAACAATCTCCACTCGCCCGGGATGAGTGCGCCTCTCCAACAACAATCTCCACTCGCCCTGGATGAGTGCGCCTCTCCGACAACAATCCCCCCTCCCCCTGGATGAGTGCGCCTCTCCGACAACAATCTCCACTCGCCCTGGATGAGTGCGCCTCTCTGACAACAATCTCCCCTCGCCCTGGATGAGTGCGCCTCTCCGACAACAATCTCCACTCGCCCTGGATGAGTGCGCCTCTCCGACAACACTCGAGAAGATCGACACCATCCAGGACAAAGCAGCCCCCTCCCCCCGAACCCCCCCACCCCCCACCTCCCAACCACCCATCCTGGCACCCCCCACCGTCTCAATCGACACCAGTAGGTTCTCCCTCCGAGTCACTCACTACCCCCCACCGACTTGGAAACCTGTTAGCCGTCCCTTCCCCCCCTACCCCCAAAAAACTCCCACCCGAACGGTGTACCTACACACACTGTGGCGGGCAAGATGGCGCCTCACCACCTCCCCTCCCCCCGCAAAGCTTCTCAAGGGGGCAACGAGAGATTGGCGTCAACATCTGAGGCCTAGTCAGTTAGGCCTCACTCCTAGAAAAAGATAGAGAGAGAGAGACGGGGGTGGAATTCTCAATCTGTCCTCGGGGAGACTTGTCGGTAGACGGTGGGGAGCGAGGAGGATTGCCTCCTACTTATGGTTGGTGGGGGGGCGAAGGGGGGGGAGACGTAGGTCAGAGGTCATGGGGGAAGCCATCTTGGAAGGCCCGAGGCTGAGATCCTGTGAAAATACAGGCGGCGATGGCCCCCCCCGGTGACAGGAAACAGGCGTCGTCGACTGAGTGTGGTCGCGATTGGCTCGATAGCTGCCTATTTACCCTCGGAAAGTTTTATTTATTGTCCGTCCTGAACTGGCCATCGCAAATAAAGGTTTGTTTTTTTGGATACCATTGGCCGTCGTTCTTTCGATCCATCTGTCCACCAACCCCCCCCCCCCACCCCCAACACACAACTTTCTCCGGCCCTCCATATCCATCGTATCGCTGTGATCGACACGGTGGCGCAGTGGGTTAGCGCTGCTGTCTCACGGCGCCAGGGACCCGGGTTCGATTCCCGGCTCAGCGCACAGTGGGTTAGCGCTGCTGTCTCACGGCGCCAGGGACCCGGGTTCGATTCCCGGCTCAGCGCACAGTGGGTTAGCGCTGCTGCCTCACAGCGCCAGGGACCCGGGTTCGATTCCCGGCTCAGCGCACAGTGGGTTAGCGCTGCTGCCTCACGGCGCCAGGGACCCGGGTTCGATTCCCGGCTCAGCGCACAGTGGGTTAGCGCTGCTGCCTCACAGCGCCAGGGACCCGGGTTCGATTCCCGGCTCAGCGCACAGTGGGTTAGCGCCGCTGCCTCACAGCGCCAGGGACCCGGGTTTGATTCCCGGCTCAGCGCACAGTGGGTTAGCGCTGCTGCCTCACAGCGCCAGGGACCCGGGTTCGATTCCCGGCTCAGCGCACAGTGGGTTAGCGGCGCCAGGGACCCGGGTTCGATTCCCGGCTCGGGTCACTCTCTGTGTGGGAGTCTGCACATCCTCCCCGTGTCTGCGTGGGTTTCCTCCGGGTGCTCCGGTTCCCTCCCACAGTCCGAACGACGTGTAGTTTAGGGTGGATTAGGCCGTGCTAACTTGTCCCTGAGTGTCAGGGGGTCAAATTGGGTAAATGTATGGAGTTCTGGGGATAGGGTCTGGGTGGGATTGTGGTCAGTGCAGACTCGATGGGCTGAATGGCACCTCCTGGACTGTGGGATTCTGTGATTCCAGGATAACCCACATAACTGTCTAAACACTTTCTAAAAGACAAAATTGTCCCCGCCTCTACTACTGCCTCTGGCAGCTCGTTCCAGACACTCACCACCCTCTGGGTGAAAAAATTGCCCCTCTGGAACTCTCTCCCCTCTCCCCTTAAACCCTCTGCCCTCTAGTTTTAGACTCCCCTACCTTTGGGGGAAAAGATATTGACTATCTCGCTGATCTGTGCCCCTCATTATTTTATAGACCTCTATAAGATCACCCCTCTACGCTCCAGAGAAAAAACTCCCAGTCTATCCAGCCTCTCCTTATAACTCAAACCATTAAGTCCCGGTAACATCCTAGTAAATCTTTTCTGCGCTCTTTCTAGTTTAATAATATCCTTTCTATAATAGGGTGACCAGAACTGGACACAGTATTCCAAGTGTGGCCTTCCCAATGTCTTGTACAACTTCAACAAGACGTCCCCAACTCCTGTATTCAATGTTCTGACCGATGAAACCAAGCATGCCGAATGCCTTCTTCACCACTCTGTCCACCTGGGACCCCACTTTCAAGGAGCTATGAACCTGTCCCCCGAGATCTCTCTGTTCTGTAACTCTCCCCGACCATTAACTGAGTGAGTCCTGCCCTGGTTCCATCGACCAAAATGCATCACCTCACATTTGTCTAAATTAAACTGCATCCGCCACTCATCTGTTGGGTTCTAGGGGGCTGGAGGAGGTTACAGAGATAGGGAGGGGGTGTAGGGGAGCTGGAGGAGGTTACAGAGATAGGGAGGGGGTGTAGGGGGAGGTTACAGAGATAGGGAGGGGGGTTGGAGGGGGGCTGGAGGGGGTGACAGAGATAGGGAGGGGGTGTAGGGGGGCTGGAGGAGGTTACAGAGATAGGGAGGAGGTGTAGGGGGCTGAAGGAGGTTACAGAGATAGGGAGGGGGTGTAGGGGGCTGGAGGAGGTTACAGAGATAGGGAGGGGGTGTAGGGGGCTGGAGGAGGTTACAGAGATAGGGAGGGGGGTGTAGGGGGGCTGGAGGAGGTTACAGAGATAGGGAGGGGGTGTGGGGGGGCTGGAGGAGGTTACAGAGATAGGGAGGGGGTGTAGGGGGAGGTTACAGAGATAGGGAGGGGGGTTGGAGGGGGGCTGGAGGGGGTGACAGAGATAGGGAGGGGGTGTAGGGGGGCTGGAGGAGGTTACAGAGATAGGGAGGAGGTGTAGGGGGCTGAAGGAGGTTACAGAGATAGGGAGGGGGTGTAGGGGGCTGGAGGAGGTTACAGAGATAGGGAGGGGGTGTAGGGGGCTGGAGGAGGTTACAGAGATAGGGAGGGGGTGTAGGGGGGCTGGAGGAGGTTACAGAGATAGGGAGGAGGTGTAGGGGGCTGAAGGAGGTTACAGAGATAGGGAGGGGGTGTAGGGGGCTGGAGGAGGTTACAGAGATAGGGAGGGCCTGTCAGGAGGGCTGGAGGAGGTTACAGAGATAGGGAGGGGGTGTGGGGGGCTGGAGGAGGTTACAGAGGTAGGGAGGGGGGTGTAGGGGGAGGTTACAGAGATAGGGAGGGGGTGTGGGGGGGCTGGAGGAGGTTACAGAGATAGGGAGGGGGTGTAGGGGGAGGTTACAGAGATAGGGAGGGGGGTTGGAGGGGGGCTGGAGGGGGTGACAGAGATAGGGAGGGGGTGTAGGGGGGCTGGAGGAGGTTACAGAGATAGGGAGGAGGTGTAGGGGGCTGAAGGAGGTTACAGAGATAGGGAGGGGGTGTAGGGGGCTGGAGGAGGTTACAGAGATAGGGAGGGGGTGTAGGGGGCTGGAGGAGGTTACAGAGATAGGGAGGGGGGTGTAGGGGGGCTGGAGGAGGTTACAGAGATAGGGAGGGGGTGTGGGGGGGCTGGAGGAGGTTACAGAGATAGGGAGGGGGTGTAGGGGGAGGTTACAGAGATAGGGAGGGGGGTTGGAGGGGGGCTGGAGGGGGTGACAGAGATAGGGAGGGGGTGTAGGGGGGCTGGAGGAGGTTACAGAGATAGGGAGGAGGTGTAGGGGGCTGAAGGAGGTTACAGAGATAGGGAGGGGGTGTAGGGGGCTGGAGGAGGTTACAGAGATAGGGAGGGGGTGTAGGGGGCTGGAGGAGGTTACAGAGATAGGGAGGGGGTGTAGGGGGGCTGGAGGAGGTTACAGAGATAGGGAGGAGGTGTAGGGGGCTGAAGGAGGTTACAGAGATAGGGAGGGGGTGTAGGGGGCTGGAGGAGGTTACAGAGATAGGGAGGGCCTGTCAGGAGGGCTGGAGGAGGTTACAGAGATAGGGAGGGGGTGTGGGGGGCTGGAGGAGGTTACAGAGGTAGGGAGGGGGGTGTAGGGGGAGGTTACAGAGATAGGGAGGGGGTGTGGGGGGGCTGGAGGAGGTTACAGAGATAGGGAGGGGGTGTAGGGGGGCTGGAGGAGGTTACAGAGATAGGGAGGGGGTGTAGGGGGCTGGAGGAGGCTACAGAGATAGGGAGGGGGTGTAGGGGGGCTGGAGGAGGTTACAGAGATAGGGAGGAGGTGTAGGGGGCTGAAGGAGGTTACAGAGATAGGGAGGGGGTGTAGGGGGCTGGAGGAGGTTACAGAGATAGGGAGGGCCTGTCAGGAGGGCTGGAGGAGGTTACAGAGATAGGGAGGGGGGTGTAGGGGGAGGTTACAGAGATAGGGAGGGGGTGTGGGGGGCTGGAGGAGGTTACAGAGATAGGGAGGGGGGTGTAGGGAGCTGGAGGAGGTTACAGAGATAGGGAGGGGGTGTGGGGGGCTGGAGGAGGTTACAGAGATAGGGAGGGGGTGTAGGGGGAGGTTACAGAGATAGGGAGGGGGTGTGGGGGGCTGGAGGAGGTTACAGAGATAGGGAGGGGGTGTGGGGGGCTGGAGGAGGTTACAGAGATAGGGAGGGGGTGTAGGGGGCTGGAGGAGGTTACAGAGATAGGGAGGGGGTGTAGGGGGCTGGAGGAGGTTACAGAGATAGGGAGGGGGTGTAGGGGGCTGGAGGAGGTTACAGAGATAGGGAGGGGGTGTAGGGGGGCTGGAGGAGGTTACAGAGATAGGGAGGAGGTGTAGGGGGCTGAAGGAGGTTACAGAGATAGGGAGGGGGTGTAGGGGGCTGGAGGAGGTTACAGAGATAGGGAGGGCCTGTCAGGAGGGCTGGAGGAGGTTACAGAGATAGGGAGGGGGTGTGGGGGGCTGGAGGAGGTTGCAGAGGTAGGGAGGGGGGTGTAGGGGGAGGTTACAGAGATAGGGAGGGGGTGTAGGGGGCTGGAGGAGGTTACAGAGATAGGGAGGGGGTGTAGGGGGCTGGAGGAGGTTACAGAGATAGGGAGGGGGTGTAGGGGGCTGGAGGAGGCTACAGAGATAGGGAGGGGGTGTAGGGGGGCTGGAGGAGGTTACAGAGATAGGGAGGAGGTGTAGGGGGCTGAAGGAGGTTACAGAGATAGGGAGGGGGTATAGGGGGCTGGAGGAGGTTACAGAGATAGGGAGGGCCTGTCAGGAGGGCTGGAGGAGGTTACAGAGATAGGGAGGGGGTGTGGGGGGCTGGAGGAGGTTACAGAGGTAGGGAGGGGGGTGTAGGGGGAGGTTACAGAGATAGGGAGGGGGTGTGGGGGGGCTGGAGGAGGTTACAGAGATAGGGAGGGGGTGTAGGGGGGCTGGAGGAGGTTACAGAGATAGGGAGGGGGTGTAGGGGGCTGGAGGAGGTTACAGAGATAGGGAGGGGGGTGTAGGGGGGCTGGAGGAGGTTACAGAGATAGGGAGGAGGTGTAGGGGGCTGAAGGAGGTTACAGAGATAGGGAGGGGGTGTAGGGGGCTGGAGGAGGTTACAGAGATAGGGAGGGGGTGTAGGGGGCTGGAGGAGGTTACAGAGATAGGGAGGGCCTGTCAGGGGGGCTGGAGGAGGTTACAGAGATAGGGAGGAGGTGTGGGGGGGCTGGAGGGGGTTACAGAGATAGGGAGGGGGTGTAGGGGGGCTGGAGGAGGTTACAGAGATAGGGAGGGGGTGTAGGGGGGGACTGGAGGAGGTTACAGAGATAGGGAGGGGGTGTAGGGGGGGCTGGAAGAGGTTACAGAGATAGGGAGGGGGTGTAGGGGGGCTGAAGGAGGTTACAGAGATAGGGAGGGGGGTGTAGGGGGCTGGAGGAGGTTACAGAGATAGGGAGGAGGTGTGGGGGGGGCTGGAGGGGGTTACAGAGATAGGGAGGAGGTGTGGGGGGGGCTGGAGGGGGTTACAGAGATAGGGAGGGGGGGTTATTGTTCTCCCGGGGAGATTCTGGGTGCCCTCACACTGGGAAGGGAGTTGGGGGATTTTTTGGGGGGGCAGTGGGAGAGTGAGGGAGACAGGGAGGGGCCGAGTGGGGTGGGGAGGGGGTGGGGGGGGGTTCGATACCCAGCCCACAGTGAGCAGGGTGCACCAGACTCCACGGGGACCTGCCCAGGGGGACGGAGGCAGTGACCACTCAACTGTTACTGAGATGATGAAATTAAAACGTTGGTTTTGCAACACTGAGAGAGAGAGAGACAGAGAGAGGAACGATCGAGAAGGGAAGGTGTGGAGGCAGGGTGAGGACACGACAGTTAGTGTCGTAACCACAGTGTCACGTGGGAGACAGAGAGAGAGAGACAGAGAGAGAGAGACAGAGAGAGAGAGAGAGACAGCAAAATGGAACTGAAACCTCTGACTTTTAAAGAGTAAAGCTCCCTCTACACTGTCCCCCCCATCAAACACTCCCAGGACAGGTACAGCACGGGGTTAGATACAGAGTAAAGCTCCCTCTACACTGTCCCCCCCATCAAACACTCCCAGGACAGGTACAGCACGGGGTTAGATACAGAGTAAAGCTCCCTCTACACTGTCCCCCCATCAAACACTCCCAGGACAGGGACAGCACGGGGTTAGATACAGAGTAAAGCTCCCTCTACACTGTCCCCCCCCATCAAACACTCCCAGGACAGGTACAGCACGGGGTTAGATACAGAGTAAAGCTCCCTCTACACTGTCCCCCCATCAAACACTCCCAGGACAGGTACAGCACGGGGTTAGATACAGAGTAAAGCTCCTCTACACTGTCCCCATCAAACACTCCCAGGACAGGTACAGCACGGGGTTAGATACAGAGTAAAGCTCCCTCTACACTGTCCCCCCATCAAACACTCCCAGGACAGGTACAGCACGGGGTTAGATACAGAGTAAAGCTCCTCTACACTGTCCCCATCAAACACTCCCAGGACAGGTACAGCATGGGGTTAGATACAGAGTAAAGCTCCCTCTACACTGTCCCCCCCCATCAAACACTCCCAGGACAGGTACAGCACTGGGTTAGATACAGAGTAAAGCTCCCTCTACACTGTCCCCCCATCAAACACTCCCAGGACAGGTACAGCACGGGGTTAGATACAGAGTAAAGCTCCCTCTACACTGTCCCCCACATCAAACACTCCCAGGACAGGGACAGCACGGGGTTAGATACAGAGTAAAGCTCCCTCTACACTGTCCCCCCATCAAACACTCCCAGGACAGGTACAGCACGGGGTTAGATACAGAGTAAAGCTCCTCTACACTGTCCCCATCAAACACTCCCAGGACAGGTACAGCATGGGGTTAGATACAGAGTAAAGCTCCCTCTACACTGTCCCCCCCCATCAAACACTCCCAGGACAGGTACAGCACTGGGTTAGATACAGAGTAAAGCTCCCTCTACACTGTCCCCCCATCAAACACTCCCAGGACAGGTACAGCACGGGGTTAGATACAGAGTAAAGCTCCCTCTACACTGTCCCCCCATCAAACACTCCCAGGACAGTACAGCACGGGGTTAGATACAGAGTAAAGCTCCCTCGACAGAGCAGAAAAAGGCCCTTCGGCCCATCGAGTCTGTACCAAACACAATCCCACCCAGGCCCTACCCCCATATCTCTACATATTATACCCACTAATCCCTCGAACCTATGCATCCCTGGACACTAAGGGGCAATTTCTTAGCACGGCCAATCAGCCTAACCCGGACATCTTGGGCTGTGGGAGGAAACCGGAGCACCCGGAGGAAACCCACACAGAGACGGGGAGAATGTGCAAACTCCACTCAGACAGTGACCTGAGCCAGGAATTGAACCCGGGTCCTGTACTGTGTGTGTGTGTGTGTGTGTATCTGAGTGTGTGTATCTGTGCACTGTGTGTGTGTGTGTGTGTGTGTGTGTATCTGTGCACTGTGGTGTGTGTGTGTGTGTGTGTATCTGTGCACTGTGTGTGTGTGTGTGTGTGTGTGTGTATCTCTGCACTGTATGTGTGTGTGTATCTGTGCACTGTGTGTGTGTGTGTATCTGTGCACTGTGTGTGTGTGTGTGTGTATCTCTGCACTGTATGTGTGTGTGTGTGTGTGTGTGTATCTGTGCACTGTGTGTGTGTGTGTGTGTATCTGTGCACTGTGTGTGTGTGTGTGTATCTGTGCACTGTGTGTGTGTGTGTGTATCTGTGCACTGTGTGTGTGTGTGTGTGTATCTGTGCACTGTGTGTGTGTGTATCTGTGCACTGTGTGTGTGTGTGTGTGTGTATCTGTGCACTGTGTGTGTGTGTGTGTGTATCTGTGCACTGTGTGTGTGTGTGTGTGTATCTGTGCACTGTGTGTGTGTGTGTGTATCTGTGCACTGTGTGTGTGTGTGTATCTCTGCACTGTGTGTGTGTGTGTGTATCTGTGCACTGTGTGTGTGTGTGTATCTCTGCACTGTGTGTGTGTGTGTGTGTATCTGTGCACTGTGTGTGTGTGTGTGTGTATCTGTGCACTGTGTGTGTGTGTGTGTGTATCTGTGCACTGTGTGTGTGTGTGTGTATCTGTGCACTGTGTGTGTGTGTGTATCTCTGCACTGTGTGTGTGTGTGTGTATCTCTGCACTGTGTGTGTGTGTGTATCTGTGCACTGTGTGTGTGTGTGTGTGTATCTGTGCACTGTGTGTGGTGTGTGTGTATCTGTGCACTGTGTATCTGTGCACTGTGTGTATCTGTGCACTGTGTGTGTGTGTGTGTATCTGTGCACTGTGTGTGTGTGTGTATCTGTGCACTGTGTGTGTGTGTGTATCTCTGCACTGTGTGTGTGTGTGTGTATCTCTGCACTGTGTGTGTGTGTGTACCTGTGCACTGTGTGTGTGTGTGTGTTGTATCTGTGCACTGTGTGTGTGTGTATCTGTGCACTGTGTGTATCTGTGCACTGTGTATCTGTGCACTGTGTGTATCTGTGCACTGTGTGTGTGTGTGTATCTGTGCACTGTGTGTGTGTGTATCTGTGCACTGTGTGTATCTGTGCACTGTGTATCTGTGCACTGTGTGTATCTGTGCACTGTGTGTGTGTGTGTGTATCTGTGCACTGTGTGTGTGTGTGTGTGTGTGTGTATCTGTGCACTGTGTGTGTGTGTATCTGTGCACTGTGTGTGTGTGTGTATCTGTGCACTGTGTGTGTGTGTGTGTGTGTGTATCTCTGCACTGTGTGTGTGTGTATCTGTGCACTGTGTGTGTGTGTGTGTGTGTGTGTATCTGTGCACTGTGTGTGTGTGTGTGTGTATCTCTGCACTGTGTGTGTGTGTGTGTGTGTGTATCTCTGCACTGTGTGTGTGTGTGTGTGTGTATCTCTGCACTGTGTGTGTGTGTGTGTGTGTATCTGTGCACTGTGTGTGTGTGTGTATCTGTGCACTGTGTGTGTGTGTGTGTGTGTGTGTGTATCTGTGCACTGTGTGTGTGTGTGTGTGTGTGTATCTCTGCACTGTGTGTGTGTGTGTGTGTGTGTATCTCTGCACTGTGTGTGTGTGTGTGTGTATCTGTGCACTGTGTGTGTGTGTGTATCTGTGCACTGTGTGTGTGTGTGTGTGTATCTGTGCACTGTGTGTGTGTGTGTGTGTATCTGTGCACTGTG
>NW_027651207.1:0-17749 GCF_965287045.1 Carcharhinus amblyrhynchos | reverse complement strand
TCCCCCCTCTCTCTCCACTTCTCTCTCTCTCCCCCCTAATCTCCCTCCCTCTCTCTCACACTCTCCCCTTTCTCTCTCCCCTCTCTTTTCCCCTTTCTCTCTCTCTCTCCCTCTTCCCCCTCTCTTGGCCCCTCTTTCCTGCCTCTTTCCCATTTTTTAAGTGCAAGGCGATGTATTTTGGTCGATCGAACCAGGGCAGGACTTACTCAGTTAAGAGTCGGGTCTTGGGGGAGAGTTACAGAACAGAGAGATCTAGGGGTACGGGTTCATAGCTCCTTGAAAGTGGAGTCACAGGTGACCAGAGTGGTGAAGAAGGCATTCGGCATGCTTGGTTTCATCGGTCGGAACATTGAATACAGGAGTTGGGGACGTCTTGTTGGAGTTGTACAAGACATTGGTAAGGCCACAGTTGTGTACAGTTCTGGTCACCCTATGAGAAAGGATCTTATTAAACTAGAAAGAGTTCAGAAAAGATTTACTAGGATGCTACCGGGACTTGATGGATTGGGGAGAGGCTGGGATAGACTGGGACTTTTTTCTCTGGAGGGGTGATCTTATAGAGGTCTATAACATAATGAGGGGGCACAGATCAGTGAGATAGTCAATATCTTTTCCCCCAAAGGTAGGAGAGTCTAAAACTAGAGGGTGTAGGTTTAAGGGAGAGAGACAAAATAGGGGCAAATTTTTTCACCCAGAGGGTGGTGAGTGTCTGGAACGAGCTGCCAGAGGGAGGCGGGGTACAATTTTATCTTTTGAAAAGCATTTACATGGGTACGACGGGTATAGAGGGTTATGGGCCCAATGCGGGCAACTGGGATTCGCTTAGGGGTTATAAAAAGAGGGAAGACATGGACAGGTTGGGCCGAAGGGCCTGTTTCCCTGCTGTAAACCTCTACATCTCGAAGAGATGGGCCATCGCCACGATGGCGCTGAGTGGACGGAACAGGCTCTCCACAAATGAAGGAAGTGGGGGACGGGAGTGGGGGTGGGGGGGGGGGGGGGTAGTATCGGAAGGGGGAGGGGGTGGGGGTGCTCTCTATCCGAATATTTCGAAGCCCCGGAGTCGCCCCCACCCCCCCTCGCCAACCTCGGGAGTTGGACACTTACCCACCGAGGTGACCACGTTGAGAGGGGCGACGTCCTGGGGGAAGGCGCTGCCCTGGGCCCCGGGCTCCCGCGCCAGGAGGAGGGCGAGGGCCAGGAGGAGGGCGAGGCGGGCACACAACGCAGTCACCAGGGGAGCGGACATCGCCGGAGCTCATTGGATCTCCATTACCTGCAGGGAGAGCTGGGGGGAAGAGGGAAAGGGATATCATTAGAGTTAAATGGCCAGAAGGGTCTCCAAGTTGAGCTCCCCACACCCCAACCCCACAAGCGCCCGTACGCCAGAAGCGACAGTCGGAGAACCAGGAGGGGAGGAGACCTATCGGCCCGTCATGTACGTGCTAACCCGTTGGATGCGGTTACTCCAACTCTGTCCCCGGCTTCCTGAGGTGGCACAGCGGGTTAGCACTGCGGCCTCACAGCAGCACAGACCCGGGTTCGATTCCCGGCCTCAGGGTCACTGTCTGCGGGGAGTCTGCGCATTCTCCCCGTGTCTGCGTGGGTTTCCTCCGGGTGCCCCGGTTTCCTCCCACAGTCCAAAGATGTGTAGGTTAGGGTGGATTGGCCGTGCTAAATTGTCCCTTAGTGTCCAAAGATGTGCAGGTTAGGGTGGATTGGCCGTGCTAAATTGCCCCTTAGTGTCCAAAGATGTGTAGGTTAGGGGGATTGGCCATGCTAAATTGCCCCTTAGTGTCCAAAGATGTGTAGGTTAGGGTGGATTGGCCGTGCTAAATTGCCCCTTAGTGTCCAAAGATGTGCAGGTTAGGGTGGATTGGCCGTGCTAAATTGCCCCTTAGTGTCCAAAGATGTGTAGGTTAGGGTGGATTGGCCGTGCTAAATTGTCCCTTAGTGTCCAAAGATGTGCAGGTTAGGGTGGATTGGCCGTGCTAAATTGTCCCTTAGTGTCCAAAGATGTGTAGGTTAGGGTGGATTGGCCGTGCTAAATTGCCCCTTAGTGTCCAAAGATGTGTAGGTTAGGGTGGATTGGCCATGCTAAATTGTCCCTTAGTGTCCAAAGATGTGTAGGTTAGGGGTGGATTGGCCATACTAAGTTCTCCCTCAGTGTACCCGAACAGGCGCCCGAGTGTGGCGACTAAGGGATTTTCACAGTAACTTCATTGCGGTGTTAATATGGGCTGACTTGTGACATGAACAAGATAATATTTTTTAAAAACTAACAGCGCTGTGGGTGTACCTACCTCACACACACGGGGACTGACTGATGTCCAATAACAATCCCGGAACTCCCTCCCTAACAGCACTGTGGGTGTACCTACCCCACACACACGGGGACTGACTGATGTCCAATAACAATCCCGGAACTCCCTCCCTAACAGCGCTGTGGGTGTACCTACCTCACACACACGGGACTGACTGATGTCCAATAACAATCCTGGAACTCCCTCCCTAACAGCACTGTGGGTGCACCTACCCCACACACACGGGGACTGACTGATGTCCAATAACAATCCTGGAACTCCCTCTCTAACAGCACTGTGGGTGTACCTACCCCACACACACGGGGACTGACTGATGTCCAATAACAATCCTGGAACTCCCTCTCTAACAGCACTGTGGGTGTACCTACCCCACACACGGGGACTGACTGATGTCCAATAACAATCCCGGAACTCCCTCTCTAACAGCACTGTGGGTGTACCTACCCCACACACACGGGGACTGACTGATGTCCAATAACAATCCCGGAACTCCCTCCCTAACAGCACTGTGGGTGTACCTACCCCACACACACGGGGACTGACTGATGTCCAATAACAATCCCGGAACTCCCTCTCTAACAGCACTGTGGGTGTACCTACCCCACACACACGGGGACTGACTGATGTCCAATAACAATCCCGGAACTCCCTCCCTAACAGCGCTGTGGGTGTACCTACCCCACACACGGGGACTGACTGATGTCCAATAACAATCCCGGAACTCCCTCCCTAACAGCACTGTGGGTGTACCTACCCCACACATGGGCCACTGCAGCGGGTTCAAGATGGCGGCTCAGTTCTGAAGGGGGCAAGAAAGCCCGGCCTAGTCAGAAAGGCTTGGACGATAATTGGATTAAGAAGTTGACTAGTGTGTGAAATCCGACTCTCCTTTCTCTTTCTCTCCTCTAAGTTGTTGCCAATCTAGCTGAGGGTTCCCAGAACTTCCTGTTTACAGCTGGGATTCGCTATCAAGCATTATATTTGGCCTTGATCCTCCGAGGCAGTTGCCTGGGAAACAGGGAGTGGCGTCAAGCAGCCAACCGCCCTTTCTAATTGCCGCTCTGCACCTGCAGATAACACAAAACACAAGAACTCCTGTGTCAGGGGAGCTTTACTCTGTATCTAACCCCGTGCTGTCCCTGTCCTGGGAGTGTTTGATGGGGGGACAGTGTAGAGGGACCTTTACTCTGTATCTAACCCCGTGCTGTCCCTGTCCTGGGAGTGTTTGATGGGGGGACAGTGTAGAGGGAGCTTTACTCTGTATCTAACCCCGTGCTGTACCTGTCCTGGGAATGTTTGATGGGGGGGACAGTGTAGAGGGAGCTTTACTCTGTATCTAACCCCGTGCTGTACCTGTCCTGGGAGTGTTTGATGGGGGGACAGTGTAGAGGGAGCTTTACTCTGTATCTAACCCCGTGCTGTACCTGTCCTGGGAATGTTTGATGGGGGGGACAGTGTAGAGGGAGCTTTACTCTGTATCTAACCCCGTGCTGTCCCTGTCCTGGGAGTGTTTGATGGGGGGACAGTGTAGAGGGACCTTTACTCTGTATCTAACCCCGTGCTGTCCCTGTCCTGGGAGTGTTTGATGGGGGGACAGTGTAGAGGGAGCTTTACTCTGTATCTAACCCCGTGCTGTACCTGTCCTGGGAGTGTTTGATGGGGGGGACAGTGTAGAGGGAGCTTTACTCTGTATCTAACCCCGTGCTGTACCTGTCCTGGGAGTGTTTGATGGGGGGGACAGTGTAGAGGGAGCTTTACTCTGTATCTAACCCCGTGCTGTACCTGTCCTGGGAGTGTTTGATGGGGGGGACAGTGTAGAGGGAGCTTTACTCTGTATCTAACCCCGTGCTGTACCTGTCCTGGGAGTGTTTGATGGGGGGGACAGTGTAGAGGGAGCTTTACTCTGTATCTAACCCTGTGCTGTACCTGTCCTGGGAGTGTTTGATGGGGGGGACAGTGTAGAGGGAGCTTTACTCTGTATCTAACCCCGTGCTGTACCTGTCCTGGGAGTGTTTGATGGGGGACAGTGTAGAGGGAGCTTTACTCTGTATCTAACCCCGTGCTGTACCTGTCCTGGGAGTGTTTGATGGGGGGGACAGTGTAGAGGGAGCTTTACTCTGTATCTAACCCCGTGCTGTACCTGTCCTGGGAGTGTTTGATGGGGGACAGTGTAGAGGGAGCTTTACTCTGTATCTAACCCCGTGCTGTCCCTGTCCTGGGAGTGTTTGATGGGGGGGACAGTGTAGAGGGAGCTTTACTCTGTATCTAACCCCGTGCTGTACCTGTCCTGGGAGTGTTTGATGGGGGGACAGTGTAGAGGGAGCTTTACTCTGTATCTAACCCCGTGCTGTACCTGTCCTGGGAGTGTTTGATGGGGGACAGTGTAGAGGGAGCTTTACTCTGTATCTAACCCGTGCTGTACCTGTCCTGGGAGTGTTTGATGGGGACAGTGTAGAGGGAGCTTTACTCTGTATCTAACCCCGTGCTGTACCTGTCCTGGGAGTGTTTGATGGGGGGACAGTGTAGAGGGAGCTTTACTCTGTATCTAACCCATTGCCGATCCTAGTTCGTTGCCAGCGGTACACAGCTGTATTCTCGCTCCCGAGTTATATTTAGGATGTTTGGATTGTTGTCAAGTTCCCAGTTCCCGAAGTGATCCCAGCTGGACGGATCGCAGAGTTCAGCTGGAATTAGCCCAGGAGTGAGGGAAGAGTGGGAGGGGAGCTTGGAGTTGAGGCTGTCTCAATTAGATTGCCCCCTCTGTCAATCCCGTTCCCCCCCCATCCACCGTCCCTGGCCTACTCCACTTGGAGGGGGTACACCACCCCCCCCACCCCCACTGATACCTTTGACCTCTGCACCCTGACCTCACGGTAGGCCGCATTTTCTCCAATGAAGCCTGACACCCCCCCCCCCAAAATGAGGGCCTGGGCTCCACCCCCAACCCCCGCCCCCAGCCATGGCCTTCTACTGGACACATGAGACTAGGCCCCAAGCCTTCCACCTGAGGGAGGGAACCAGACAGAGAGAGAGAGAGAGAGAGAGGGAGAGAAAAGTGGGCCATTCAGCCCATCAGGCCTGTTCCGCCATAGAAGTTGACAGCGTGGAAACGGGGCCCTGCGGCCTAACTTGTCCACTTTTCCCAGGCTCAGCTCATCCCAATTGCTCGCGTTTGGCCCATATCCCTCTGTCCCAATGCTTCTTAAAAGACAAAACTGTACCCGCCTCTACTACTGCCTCTGGCAGCTCGTTCCAGACACTCACCACCCTCTGGGTGAAAAAATTGCCCCTATTTTGTCTCTCCCCCTCTCACCTTAAACCTACACCCTCTAGTTTTAGACTCCCCTACCTTTGGGGAAAAGATATTGACTATCTCGCTGATCTGTGCCCCCTCATTATGTTATTAGACCCCTATAAGATCACCCCCTCCAGAGAAAAAAGTCCCAGTCTATCCCAGCCTCTCCCCAATCCATCAAGTCCCGGTAACATCCTAGTAAATCTTTTCTTGCACTCTTTCTAGTTTAATAATATCCTTTCTATATAGGGTGACCAGAATTGCACACACTATTCCAAGTGTGGCCTTACCAATGTCTTGTACAACTTCAACAAGACGTCCCCAACTCCTGTATCCAATGTTCTGACCGATGAAACCAAGCATGCCGAATGCCTTCTTCACCACTCTGTCCACCTGTGACTCCACTTTCAAGGAGCTGTGAACCTGTACCCCTAGATCTCCCCCCAACGCCCTACCATGAACTGAGTGAGTCCTGCCCTGGTTCGATCGACCGAAACGTCTCGCCTCGCGTTTGTCTAAACTAAACTGCATCTGCCATTCGTCAGCCCACTGGCCCAACTGATCAATTGTCTCTGGAGGGGAGGACTGGAAATTCATTCCCTGGAGGGAAGGACTGGAAAATTCTGCCTCTGGAGGGAAGGACTGGAAAATTCTAACTCTTGGGGGAAGGACTGGAAAATTTTGCCTCCAGAAGGAAGGGCTGGAAGATTCAGTTTCTGCAGGGAAGGACTGGAAAATTCATCCTCTGGAGGGAAGGACTGGAAAATTCTATCACTGGAGGGAAGGACTGGAAAATTCTAACTCTTGGGGGAAGGACTGGAAAATTCTATCACTGGAGGGAAGGACTGGAAAATTCTAACTCTTGGGGGAAGGACTGGAAAATTCTATCACTGGAGGGAAGGACTGGAAAATTCTAACTCTTGGGGGAAGGACTGGAAAATTTTGCCTCTGGAAGGAAGGGCTGGAAGATACAGTCTCTGCAGGGAAGGACTGGAAAATTCATCCTCTGGAAGGAAGGACTGGAAAATTCTATCACTGGAGGGAAGGACTGGAAAATTCATCCTCTGATAAGACTGGAAGGAAGGACTGGAGAATTCTATCACTGGAGGGAAGGACTGGAAAATACTGCTTCTGGAGGGAAGGGCTGGAAAACTCTGCCTCTGGAGGGAAGGACTGGAAAATTCTAACTCTTGGGGGAAGGACTGGAAAATTTTGCCTCTGGAAGGAAGGGCTGGAAGATTCAGTCTCTGCAGGGAAGGACTGGAAAATTCATCCTCTGGAGGGAAGGACTGGAAAATTCTATCACTGGAGGGAAGGACTGGAAAATTCTAACTCTTGGGGTAAAGACTGGAAAATTTTGCCTCTGGAAGGAAGGGCTGGAAGATACAGTCTCTGCAGGGAAGGACTGGAAAATTCATCCTCTGGAAGGAAGGACTGGAAAATTCTATCACTGGAGGGAAGGACTGGAAAATTCATCCTCTGGAAGGAAGGACTGGAAAATTCTATCACTGGAGGGAAGGACTGGAAAATTCTGCTTCTGGAGGGAAGGGCTGGAAAACTCTGCCTCTGGAGGGAAGGACTGGAAAATTCTAACTCTTGGGGGAAGGACTGGAAAATTTTGCCTCTGGAAGGAAGGGCTGGAAGATTCAGTCTCTGCAGGGAAGGACTGGAAAATTCATCCTCTGGCGGAGGGACTGGAGAGTTTGGACTTTGGCAGCGGGACTGGACAATCACTGCCAGTGGTATGTGGGCGAGCGATCGATAAAGCCCGTGGTCCCTGTGCCTACCCCCTCTCTCTCCCCCCACCCACTCACCCCCAGAGGAGCCTGTCCGGTGCTGGGCGGGGCGGGTTCAGGCAACATTGAGCTCTCCCCGCCGCTCAGGCCGGGAGGCTCAGGGTTGCGATGGAGCCTCTCCAGCTCTCTGCTTTCGGCTGGCATTCGTCTGAAGGCGGGTAGGGACTTGCCCAGGTGCAGCTGCTGATGGAGCCCTGGGTGAGGGTGTGTGTGTGCGTGTGTGTGTGAGTGTGCGTGTCTAAGAGACATGCGGAGTCATGTCCTGTCTCACACACACACATGCAAACCAGAGAGGTCAAAAACAGCTTTTAAAACACAGCCACTCATTTCGAAAGGTCTCTCTCTCTTTGGACACTAAGGGACAATTTAGCACGGCCAATCCACCCTAACCTGCACATCTTTGGACAGTAAGGGGCAATTTAGCATGGCCAATCCACCCTAACCTACACATCTTTGGACACTAAGGGACAATTTAGCACGGCCAATCCACCCTAACCTGCACATCTTTGGACAGTAAGGGGCAATTTAGCATGGCCAATCCACCCTAACCTACACATCTTTGGACACTAAGGGACAATTTAGCATGGCCAATCCACCCTAACCTACACATCTTTGGACCCTAAGGGACAATTTAGCATGGCCAATCCACCCTAACCTACACATCTTTGGACACTAAGGGACAATTTAGCACAGCCAATCCACCCTAACCTACACATCTTTGGACACTAAGGGACAATTTAGCACGGCCAATCCACCCTAACCTGCACATCTTTGGACAGTAAGGGGCAATTTAGCACGGCCAATCCACCCTAACCTACACATCTTTGGACACTAAGGGACAATTTAGCACAGCCAATCCACCCTAACCTGCACATCTTTGGACACTAAGGGACAATTTAGTGCAGCCAATCCACCCTAACCTACACATCTTTGGACACTAAGGGACAATTTAGCATGGCCAATCCACCCTAACCCGCACATCTTTGGACACTAAGGGACAATTTAGCATGGCCAATCCACCCTAACCTACACATCTTTGGACTGTGGGAGGAAACTGGAGCACCCGGAGGAAATCATGTTTTCCTGTTACAACTGTACAAAACTCTGGTGCGGCCACACTTGGAGTATTGCGTACAGTTCCGGTCGCCGTGTTATCGGAAGGATGTGGAAGGGTGCGGAGGAGGTTTACCAGGATGTTGCCTGGTTTGGTGGGAAGGTCTTACGAGGAAAGGCTGAGGGACTTGAGGTTATTTTTGTTCGAGAGAAGGAGGTTGAGATTGAGGCATACAAGATGACCAGAGGGTGGGGAGTGAGAGCCTCGTTCCTCGGATGGTCACACGAGGGGACACAGCTTTAAATTGAGGGGGGGGTAATTATAGGACGGAGGGAGGTTCTTTTCTCCAAGAGGGCGTGGGATGCCCTGCCTGCAGCAGTTGTGGACTCGCCAACTTGAAGGGCATTCAAATGGTCAGTGGATTGGCACATGGATTAGATTGGAATAGTTGACGTTCGAGGGTCATTAGATTGGTTCCACTGGTCGGCAACATCGAGGGCTGAATGGCCTGTACTGCGCTGTAATGTTCTCTGTTCTAACCCACGCAGACATGGGGAGAATGTGCGGACACCGCACAGGCAGTGACCCGAGCCAGGAATCGAACCCAGGTCCCTGGCACTGTGAGGCAGCAATGCTAACCCACTGTGCCACCGTAATGTCCGAGAAAGATCAGCTTAACGCGAGGTAGGTCCATTCAAAAGTCTGACGGCAGCAGGGAAGAAGCTGTTCTTGAGTCGGTCGGTACGGGACCTCAGACTTTTGTATCTTTTTCCCCGACGGAAGAAGGTGGAAGAGAGAATGTCCGGGGTGCGTTGGGGGGTCCTTGATTATCCCGGCTGCTTTTCCCCGAGGCAGCGGGAAGTGTAGACGGAGTCAATGGAGGGGAGGCTGGTGGATTGGGCTTCATTCATGACCCTTTTGGAGTTCCTTGCGGTCTTGGGCACAGCAGGAGCCCAGACCGAGCTGTGATACAACCCAGAAAGGATGCTTTCTACGGGGCGTCTTGGGATTAACAGTGATGGGTCAGTAATCGGGGTGGTGGAACAGGAGGGCCACGAGATACCGGTCGAGGAAAAGATGGATGTTCAGGCCTGGAAGCCACTGGAATATTCCAGAACGCAAACACTTGGCTAAGCTTCAGTCTGCGTCGGTCTATCATTGAGTCCCGCAGGCTAATCCCTTGCTACAGACTTTGGAGTTATTTCACCCTCTCAATCACTAAGTCCGCTTTCATCCACAATTCTCTGATGGTTTACAAATAAAATATGTTCCCCCATCCCCTCTTTTGATCCTGTGGCTACCCTGCCTTCCTATTACTGTCTAGACACCTTTTTGTCTCTCTCAGGCCCCAGGGTCAGGAGATCATGGGCTCAAACGCCCCAGCCCACTCCTTCATCACTCAGGCCGCCAAGCATCATCCCATGGAGCGCTGAGGGACCCCCGCACTGTGGGAGGGTCGGTGCTGAGGGAGCGCCGCACTGTGGGGAGGGTCGGTGCCGAGGGAGCGCCGCACTGTGGGGAGGGTCGGTGCCGAGGGAGCGCCGCACTGTGGGGAGGGTCGGTGCTGAGGGAGCGCCGCACTGTGGGGAGGGTCGGTGCTGAGGGAGCGCCGCACTGTGGGGAGGGTCGGTGCCGAGGGAGCGCCGCACTGTGGGGAGGGTCGGTGCTGAGGGAGCGCC
Organism: Carcharhinus amblyrhynchos; assembly: GCF_965287045.1. NCBI lineage: Eukaryota > Metazoa > Chordata > Chondrichthyes > Carcharhiniformes > Carcharhinidae > Carcharhinus > Carcharhinus amblyrhynchos. The sequence continues at coordinate 7,601 of NW_027651207.1, read as the reverse complement.
GCACTGTGGGGAGGGTCGGTGCTGAGGGAGCGCCGCACTGTGGGGAGGGTCGGTGTTGAGGGAGCGCCGCACTGTGGGGAGGGTCGGTGCTGAGGGAGCGCCGCACTGTGGGAGGGTCGGTGCTGAGGGAGCGCCGCACTGTGGGAGGGTCGGTGCTGAGGGAGCGCCGCACTGTGGGGAGGGTCGGTGCTGAGGGAGCGCCGCACTGTGGGGAGGGTCGGTGCTGAGGGAGCGCCGCACTGTGGGGAGGGTCGGTGCTGAGGGAGCGCCGCACTGTGGGGAGGGTCGGTGCTGAGGGAGCGCCGCACTGTGGGGAGGGTCGGTGCTGAGGGAGCGCCGCACTGTGGGGAGGGTCGGTGCTGAGGGAGCGCCGCACTGTGGGGAGGGTCGGTGCTGAGGGAGCGCCGCACTGTGGGGAGGGTCGGTGCTGAGGGAGCGCCGCACTGTGGGGAGGGTCGGTGCTGAGGGAGCGCCGCACTGTGGGGAGGGTCGGTGCTGAGGGAGCGCCGCACTGTGGGGAGGGTCGGTGCTGAGGGAGCGCCGCACTGTGGGGAGGGTCGGTGCTGAGGGAGCGCCGCACTGTGGGGAGGGTCGGTGCTGAGGGAGCGCCGCACTGTGGGGAGGGTCGGTGCTGAGGGAGCGCCGCACTGTGGGGAGGGTCGGTGCTGAGGGAGCGCCGCACTGTGGGGAGGGTCGGTGCTGAGGGAGCGCCGCACTGTGGGGAGGGTCGGTGCTGAGGGAGCGCCGCACTGTGGGGAGGGTCGGTGCTGAGGGAGCGCCACGCTTGAGGGAAGAGACAGGTGCTTCTGGGTCTCGCTGACAGCTCAGTTAGTGTCGCCAATTATGGATAAATATTTCAAATTCAATTATTAATGTGTTAATCAGTGGAGTGAGACACCAGATGCCAGATATTGCCGGATTCTCTGCAGCAGTAATGAGCTGCAATAATTACACAGCTTACCCAGGGCGATAAAACTGCAAACTGACAGCAGGATAATGGAAAAATCATCCCCCCCCAACACGCCTCACCCCCTGCTGTACCTGTCCTGGGAGTGTTTGATGGGGGGGACAGTGTAGAGGGAGCTTTACTCTGTATCTAACCCCGTGCTGTACCTGTCCTGGGAGTGTTTGATGGGGGGACAGCGTAGAGGGAGCTTTACTCTGTATCTAACCCCGTGCTGTACCTGTCCTGGGAGTGTTTGATGGGGGGACAGTGTAGAGGGAGCTTTACTCTGTATCTAACCCCGTGCTGTACCTGTCCTGGGAGTGTTTGATGGGGGACAGTGTAGAGGGAGCTTTACTCTGTATCTAACCCCGTGCTGTACCTGTCCTGGGAGTGTTTGATGGGGGGACAGTGTAGAGGGAGCTTTACTCTGTATCTAACCCCGTGCTGTACCTGTCCTGGGAGTGTTTGATGGGGGGACAGTGTAGAGGGAGCTTTACTCTGTATCTAACCCCGTGCTGTACCTGTCCTGGGAGTGTTTGATGGGAGGGACAGTGTAGAGGGACCTTTACTCTGTATCTAACCCCGTGCTGTACCTGTCCTGGGAGTGTTTGATGGGGGGGACAGTGTAGAGGGAGCTTTACTCTGTATCTAACCCCGTGCTGTACCTGTCCTGGGAGTGTTTGATGGGGGGGACAGTGTAGAGGGAGCTTTACTCTGTATCTGGGACAATTTAGCATGGCCAATCCACCCTAACCTACACATCTTTGGACACTAAGGGACAATTTAGCATGGCCAATCCACCCTAACCTGCACATCTTTGGACACTAAGGGACAATTTAGCACGGCCAGTCCACCCTAACCTACACATCTTTGGACACTAAGGGACAATTTAGCATGGCCAATCCCCCTAACCTACACATCTTTGGACACTAAGGGACAATTTAGCATGGCCAATCCACCCTAACCTACACATCTTTGGACACTAAGCGTGCAGGGAATCGAGGGAATGTGTAAGATTTCTTTGTTGACTGTGGTTCGGGCATCTTGGTGGGCACAGATCTGCAGGGTGAGGGGTTTGTTGCTGTGTTGTACTTGGCTTGGAGTTGGCCACATTGACAATCGTGGGCCATTTCTCCCCACCCACAGCCCTGTTGCCTTGCTCCTGTAACCCCCACAACCGCCCAGACACTCAGATGTCACAGAACAAAGCCCGCCTGTGATCTCCCCACAATAGATGCATTGTGGTGTGGGATTACGATGTCTCGTAGTGACCCAGAGTCCAGACAGGGGTGATCATTGTCCTGGGATATTGCCCTGTTTATCACCACCCCCTCCACCCCACTCAATGGCAGTGAGAATAAAACATCTCAGACCCTCACCACTGGGCCCTCCATCCTGCTAGACGAGGCCATTTGGCCCAACCTTGCCCTCCCGTGTAGGGGGCTGCAGGAGGTTACAGAGATAGGGAGGGGGGTGTAGGAGGCTGGAGGAGGTTACAGAGATAGGGAGGGGAGTGTAGGGGGCTGGAGGGGGTTACAGAGATAGGGAGGGGGATGTAGGGGCTGGAGGGGGTTACAGAGATAGGGAGGGGGCTGGAGGGGGTTACAGAGATAGGGAGGGGGGTGTAGGGGGCTGGAGGGGGTTACAGAGATAGGGAGGGGGTGTAGGGGGCTGGAGGGGGTTACAGAGATAGGGAGGGGGGGGTGTAGGGGGCTGGAGGGGGTTACAGAGATAGGGAGGGGGTGTAGGGGGCTGGAGGGGGTTACAGAGATAGGGAGGGGGGTGTAGGGGGCTGGAGGGGGTTACAGAGATAGGGAGGGGGGTGTAGGGGACTGGAGGAGGTTACAGAGATAGGGAGGGGGTGTAGGGGGCTGGAGGAGGTTACAGAGATAGGGAGGGGGGTGTAGGGGACTGGAGGAGGTTACAGAGATAGGGAGGGGGTGTAGGGGCTGGAGGAGGTTACAGAGATAGGGAGGGGGGTGTAGGGGACTGGAGGAGGTTACAGAGATAGGGAGGGGGGTGTAGGGGGCTGGAGGGGGTTACAGAGATAGGGAGGGGGGTGTAGGGGGCTGGAGGGGGTTACAGAGATAGGGAGGGGGGTGTAGGGGGCTGGAGGGGGTTACAGAGATAGGGAGGGGGGTGTAGGGGACTGGAGGAGGTTACAGAGATAGGGAGGGGGTGTAGGGGGCTGGAGGAGGTTACAGAGATAGGGAGGGGGGTGTAGGGGACTGGAGGAGGTTACAGAGATAGGGAGGGGGTGTAGGGGGCTGGAGGAGGTTACAGAGATAGGGAGGGGGGTATAGGGGGCTGGAGGAGGTTACAGAGATAGGGAGGGGGTGTAGGGGGCTGCAGGAGGTTACAGAGATAGGGAGGGGGGTGTAGGGGGCTGGAGGGGGTTACAGAGATAGGGAGGGGGTGTAGGGGGCTGGAGGGGGTTACAGAGATAGGGAGGGGGTGTAGGGGCTGGAGGAGGTTACAGAGATAGGGAGGGGGGTGTAGGGGGCTGGAGGGGGTTACAGAGATAGGGAGGGGGTGTAGGGGGCTGGAGGAGGGGGCAGAGATAGGGAGGGGGTGTCGGGGGCTGGAGGGGGTTACAGAGATAGGGAGGGGGGTGTAGGGGGCTGGAGGGGGTTACAGAGATAGGGAGGGGGTGTAGGGGGCTGGAGGAGGGGGCAGAGATAGGGAGGGGGTGTAGGGGGCTGGAGGAGGTTACAGAGATAGGGAGGGGGGTATAGGGGGCTGGAGGAGGTTACAGAGATAGGGAGGGGGTGTAGGGGGCTGCAGGAGGTTACAGAGATAGGGAGGGGGGTGTAGGGGGCTGGAGGAGGTTACAGAGATAGGGAGGGGGGTGTAGGGGGCTGGAGGGGGTTACAGAGATAGGGAGGGGGTGTAGGGGGCTGGAGGAGGGGGCAGAGATAGGGAGGGGGTGTCGGGGGCTGGAGGGGGTTACAGAGATAGGGAGGGGGGGTGTAGGGGGCTGGAGGAGGTTACAGAGATAGGGAGGGGGGTGTAGGGGGCTGGAGGGGGTTACAGAGATAGGGAGGGGGGTGTAGGGGGCTGGAGGAGGTTACAGAGATAGGGAGGGGGTGTAGGGGGCTGGAGGAGGTTACAGAGATAGGGAGGGGGTGTAGGGGGCTGGAGGGGGTTACAGAGATAGGGAGGGGGGTGTAGGGGGCTGGAGGAGGTTACAGAGATAGGGAGGGGGGGATGGGAAGTTCGCTCGATCTTTTCCCATGCTACAATGGGAGACGGGAAGGAGATCGATCGAGTTACTAAGTGACAGACGGCCTGAGGGAGTGAACGTCCTTGCAGTGAGGCCTCTCTCGCTGCCGATGGCCAGGCGTTCATGGAAATGAGAATTAATTAAGCGGATGTGGGAGGTTGGGGGAGGTGAAATGATGGATGAGGATTCCTCCTTTGTTACTGTCAAGTTATCCCTCTGGTCGCTCCCGCCTCTCTCGCCTTCACAGCGAGGGAGAATGGGTTCGACTCCAAATTGTTGCCCAGAGGCCTCTGGCTCAGGCCTAATTCAACTAGGCCGAGGGAGTGAGAGAGGGCCCTCCACCCACGTCAGGCCTCAGCACGGAGTAGGGACCGGACTCTGGCTGATGGACCCCTGAAATGTGGACCCCGGCCCCCCACCCCCGTCTCCCTGTTCGACCCCCGGACTCCATCCCCCCGACCCTTGGCCGTTTTAACAGCCCTCGCCCCCTCTCTCCTGAGGAATGTGTGGCCTATCCCCTGCCTGTGGAGGTTTTCTGGAATTTTCTCTGTGGGTTTCTGCTCCCCACCCTCCCCCCACCCCGCCCCCCCCCCCGGCCCACTCTCGACGGGCCTAGTTGGCAACAGGAGCCTAGCCGCTGACAGGACGGGGGAGTCGGGGGGGGTAGTCAGGCCGCTGTTTCTTGACCCCAGCAGAGCTGCCTGGGTCATGCTTCGGGCAATGGGACAAGGCCCAGGCTTGTGGGCGTTGGGCGGCCATGTCGGTTGTGGGCAATGGGCAGCCAAGCAGGATGTGGGAAATTGGGCGGCCATACTTGTTTTGGGCATTGGGCGGACATGTGAGACGTGGGAACCAGGTGGCCATGCTTGTTGTGGGCAACAGGTGGCCATGTGGGAACTGGGCGGCCATGCTTGTTATGGGCGATGGAGGGCCAGGTAAGATATGGGAATCTGGGTAGCCGTGTTTGTTGTAGGCATTGGGCGGCCATTCTTGTTGTGGGCATTGGGTGGGCATGTGGGCTGTGGGAATTGGGCGGCCATGCTTGTTATGGGCAATGGACGGCCATGTGGGATGTGGGAACGAGGTGGCCATGCTTGTTATGGGCAATGGACGGCCATGTGGGATGTGGGAATGAGGTGGCCATGCTTGTTGTGGGCAATGGACGGCCGTGTGGGACGTGGGAACGAGGTGGCTATGCTTGTTGAAGGCAACGGGCGACCATGTGGGATGTGGGAACTGGGCAGCCATGCTTGTTATGGGCAACGAGCGGCCATGTGGGATGTGGGAATGGGGCGGCCATGCTTGTTGAGGGCAACGGGCGGCCATGAGATGTGGGAATGGGGCGGCCATGCTTGCTGTGGGCAACGGGCGGCCATGTGGGATGTGGGAATGGGGCGGCCATGCTTGTTGAGGGCAACGGGCGGCCATGTGAGATGTGGGAACAGGGCGGCCGTGCTTATTATGAGCTTTGGGCGTCCATGCTTGTTGTGGGCAACGGACGTCCATGTTCGCCCGAGGTGAGACAGGAAACGCGCGACCGGCCCCCGAATATCCGTCCCAACCCGGGACTCTCCGCCGTGGACGTCTCCCACAGAGCGGCGCGCGGGAGGACGGGTCAGGACCTGGTCGAGGCGCCAACGGAAACCCGTGGGGACATTGGTTGGTGGTGGTCAAGGGGCGGGGGATAAGTTGGCCACCCATTTGCGTCGAGGGGGGGGGCACCCACGCAGTGCGGCAGGCCCAGGACCCCCTTTGGGCCTGCGGTACGACCAAGGGGGGGGGGGTGGCGCGCATCGGCTGGGCAGGAAGGTTAGCTTGGGCCTCGGGGCCTTGTGACCTCTGACCCCACCCCCCTTGACCGAGGAGGCGACAGTGGGGTTTGCGGGGGGGTGGGGTTCGAACCCAGGAGGGAGTAAGAGAAGCGGGGGGGTGGGTGGTGGAGGGTGGAGGGGGGATATTGGCGCGGGAGGGATCGGGGCCTGAAGGAGTTCCCCGCTACACCCGGGCCAGAGACACAGCGGGCCCGAACCTGGATGAAAGCAGCGAGTGAAATGAAACGTCTGGTCAGAGGGAGGAACGAGGGGATTAATTATTCATTTCTGAAGGCCATCCTATAATCGGGTGCGGTAATTACGCACAGACAGAGAGAGAGAAAAAAAAAATCACAATATTAATTTCCAGACTATAAATATTTCAGGGATCGACAGAGCTCCCGGACAGAGAGCCAGACATGTCGGGGGAGAGACGGGGAGGGAGAGGGGGGTTCCGATAAACCCACACTCGCTGTCCCCTCTACACCCCACCCCCCACGGGAGAATTCGCCCCACCCTGTCCTAACCCCGTATCTAACCCCGTGCTGTACCTGTCCTGGGAGTGTTTGATGGGGGGGACAGTGTAGAGGGAGCTTTACTCTGTATCTAACCCGTGCTGTACCTGTCCTGGGAGTGTTTGATGGGGACAGTGTAGAGGGAGCTTTACTCTGTATCTAACCCCGTGCTGTACCTGTCCTGGGGGTGTTTGATGGGGACAGTGTAGAGGGAGCTTTACTCTGTATCTAACCCCGTGCTGTACCTGTCCTGGGAGTGTTTGATGGGGACAGTGTAGAGGGAGCTTTACTCTGTATCTAACCCCGTGCTGTACCTGTCCTGGGAGTGTTTGATGGGGGGGGACAGTGTAGAGGGAGCTTTACTCTGTATCTAACCCCGTGCTGTACCTGTCCTGGGAGTGTTTGATGGGGGGACAGTGTAGAGGGAGCTTTACTCTGTATCTAACCCCGTGCTGTACCTGTCCTGGGAGTGTTTGATGGGGGACAGTGTAGAGGGAGCTTTACTCTGTATCTAACCCCGTGCTGTACCTGTCCTGGGAGTGTTTGATGGGGACAGTGTAGAGGGAGCTTTACTCTGTATCTAACCCCGTGCTGTACCTGTCCTGGGAGTGTTTGATGGGGACAGTGTAGAGGGAGCTTTACTCTGTATCTAACCCCGTGCTGTCCCTGTCCTGGGAGTGTTTGATGGGGACAGTGTAGAGGGAGCTTTACTCTGTATCTAACCCCGTGCTGTCCCTGTCCTGGGAGTGTTTGATGGGGGGGACAGTGTAGAGGGAGCTTTACTCTGTATCTAACCCCGTGCTGTACCTGTCCTGGGAGTGTTTGATGGGGGGACAGTGTAGAGGGAGCTTTACTCTGTATCTAACCCCGTGCTGCACCTGTCCTGGGAGTGTTTGATAGGGGGACGGTGTAGAGGGAGCTTTACTCTGTATCTAACCCCGTGCTGTACCTGTCCTGGGAGTGTTTGATGGGGGGACAGTGTAGAGGGAGCTTTACTCTGTATCTAACCCCGTGCTGTACCTGTCCTGGGAGTGTTTGATGGGGGGGACAGTGTAGAGGGAGCTTTACTCTGTATCTAACCCCGTGCTGCACCTGTCCTGGGAGTG
>NW_027651206.1:0-17765 GCF_965287045.1 Carcharhinus amblyrhynchos | reverse complement strand
ATTTTATAGAACGTACTGACGTCAGCGTCAGCCAATCAGGGACGGGTTCCACGCATATTTGAGACGTCATTGGGATTTACGTCAGAGACCCCGCCCCCGAAAGTGAAATGAAGTTGTGCAAGTTCCGGAAATCTGAGATGAAACTAGAGCAGGCTGGAAAATCCCAGTGCCCCAGGCAGGGAGTTAGTGCTTTTGGGATTTTCCAGCCCTTCCTCCTTTCTGATTGGGTCCAGCAGGAGACCATTCAGCCCATTGCTTGTTTGCTGGCCCTCTCTAAGAATAACTCCATCCAGAACATTTTCATTAAATAATAATCCAATCCCCCTTTGAAAGCCCTCACTGAAATCCTAACCCTGACCACACTTTCCGGCAGCACATTCCAGATCCCAGTTTCTCCTCGTGTTTCCATCATTACTTTTACCAATCACTTTAAACCTGTCTCCTCTCCTTCTCAATTCTTCCCCCAATGGGAACAGCTTCTCCCTCTCCACTCTGTCCAGATCCCTCAGGATTTTAAACATCTGTCAAATCTCCTCTCAACTTTCTCTGAGAAAAACACTCTTTAGCTGCTTCAACCTGTCTATGTAACTGAACTTCCTCATTCTGTGAACCTTTACTTAACTTCTCTGCCTTCACATCCTTCCTAATGGGTAGTGTCCAGAATTGGACACAGTGCTCTGGTTGAGACTGGATCAATGTTTCATAAAGGCTCACCATAGCTTCCTTGCCTTTTTACTCTATCCCTGCATTTGTAAAGCCCAGGATCCCATCTGCTTTCTCAAACTGCTCTGCCACCTTCAGTGTGGGCAGTACAGTGGCACGGTGGTTAGAGTTGCTGCCTCACATTGCAGAGACCCCAGGTTCAATTCCGTCTTGGGTCACTGTGCGGAGTCTGCACATTCTCCCTGTGTCTGCGTGGGTTTCCTCCCACACTCCAAAGAGGTTAGGTTGATTGGCCATGCTAAATTGTCCCTAGTGTCAGGGGGATTAACAGGGTAAATGTGTGGGGTTTAAGGGAATAGAGCTTGGGTAGGATTGTGGTCGGTGTAGACTTGATGGGCCAAATGGCCTCCTTCTGCACTGTATCTATTCTATGATTTGTGTGCATATATCCCCTGCACCCTGTTTACAAATACCTTCCTTTGGTTGATAATGTCTCCCCTCATTTTTCCTACCAAAATATTTATTACATCTCACAGTCTCTGACCATCCACCAGCCAGTGACCCCCTAATCTAGAACTCCATCCTCCTCACATTTCATACTTCCCAATTCCATGCCATCTGTAAATTTTGTAATTTGCATTCCCAAATCACAATCATATAAAGAAAAACTGAAATTCTTCAACCGCCTGACACTCTCCCTGTATCATAGGAGGAGTAGAACATAGCCACTATCTTCTTACATTCATTGCACATGGGCATTGCTGGCTGGGCCGCATTTATTGCCCATCCCTAGTTGCCTTTGGAGGGCAGTTGAGAGTGAACCACATTGGTTCTGGAGTCACATGTAGGCCAGACCAGGGTAAGGATGGCAGATTTCCTTCCCTAAAGGACATTAGTGAACCAGATGGGGTTTTACAACAATCAACAATGGTCATCAGTAGACTCTTAATTCCAGATTTTTTTTCTTTTGGAATTCAAATTCCACCATCTGCCATGGTGGGATTCGAACCCGGGTCCCCCAGAATATTAGCTGAGTTTCTGGATTAATAATCTAGTGACAATACCACTAGGCCATTACCTCACAATTTTTACTGTAGTTCCTCAGTATCCTCAGATGCATCTAATCCAGTCCTGATGATTAATTAATTAAGCAACTGATAGAATTTAACCCTGAAAAGTGTGAGATGATACACTTTGGAAAGACTAATTTGGCAAGAAAGTATTCAATGAATGGTAGGACACCAGGAAGTTCTGTGGAACAAAGGGATCTTGGTGTGTTTGTCCACAGATCTCTGAAGGTGGAAGGGCTTGTTAGTAGGCATGTGGGACACTTGCCTTTATCAATCGAGGCAGAGGTTACAAAACCAGGGAAGTCATGTTGGAATTGTATAGAACTTTGTTGAGGTCACAGCTGAACTGTGTGCTGTTCTGGTCACCACGTTATCAGAAAGATGTGATTGCACTGGAGGGGGTGCAGAGGAGATTCACAAGGATGCTGCTTGGGGTGGAATATTTAAGTTATGAAGAGAGGTTGGGTAGGCTTCTTTTGTTTTCATTGGAGCAGAGAAGACTGAGGGGGCGACCTGATTGAGATGTTCAGGATTATGAGGGGCCTGGACAGAGTGGATAAGGAGCAGCTGTTCCCCTTAGCTGAAGGGTCAGTCACAAGGGGACACAGGTTCAAGGTGAGGGGCAGGAGGTTTAGGGGGGGATGTGAGGGAAAATGTTTTCACCCAGAGGGTGGTGAGAGTCTGGAATGCGCTGCCTGGGAGGGTGGGGGAGGCGGGATGCCTCACATCCTTTAAAATGTGCCTGGATGAGCACTTGGTACATCATAACATTCAGGGCCAAGGGCCAAGCCCTGGCAGATGGGATTAGACGGGAGTTCAGATATTTCTAATGTGTAAGAGTGGATTCAGTGGACCTGTTCTGCACTGTATGATTGTATGAGTCTATGATTAACTTTGTGTAAAGTATTTTCCGTACCTTCTCTTTACCGATTTTTAGCTTATCTAATGTCTCAAACTGCACCCTAATCCATAACAAGATTGGCAGAGTCTTGTTGCTTTTGTAAAGACACATGCAATGTATCTATTATATTTCAGCCCAGCTCTTTGCCCCGAGGCTTTCCCCTTTATTCACCATCAGCCCCACATTTCCAGTCACTATTCCAACACATTGGAACAGTGGCAATTTCCTTTGAGTCAGTTACCTGTTTTGGATCCTGATTAAATCGCTCTGTACTTTCAGAATGAGAGCATTTCCTGCAATCACTTTCACTTCTGACTCTCCCACACCAGGTGCAAGGCCCCAGTCTGAGTTCTGAATGTCTCTACGTCCTGGTCACTCCCCAACACTCTGCTTCCTGTCTCTGCTGCGGTTTATTTGCCTCCTCAAACCTGCTCCCCCCCACCTCCACCATGCAGCTGCTGTATAGACCCCGTGTCCTGGGAGTATTTAATGGGGACAGTGTAGAGGGAGCTTTACACTGTAACTAACCCCGTGCTGTACCTGTCCTGGGAGTGTTTGATGGGGGGACAGTGTGGAGGGAGCTTTACTCTGTATCTAACCCTGTGCTGTACCTGTCCTGGGAGTGTTTGATGGGGGACAATGTAGAGGGAGCTTTACTCTGTATCTAACCCCGTGCTGTACCTGTCCTGGGAGTGTTTGATGGGGAACGTATAGAGTGAGCTTTACTCTGTATCTAACCCTGTGCTGCACCTGTCCTGGGAGTGTTTGATGGGGACAGTGTAGAGGGAGCTTTACTCTGTATCTAACCCCGTGCTGTACCTGTCCTGGGAGTGTTTGATGGGGGGACAGTGTAGAGGGAGCTTTACTCTGTATCTAACCCCGTGCTGTACCTGTCCTGGGAGTGTTTGATGGGGGGACAGTGTAGAGGGAGCTTTACTCTGTATCTAACCCCGTGCTGTACCTGTCCTGGGAGTGTTTGATGGCGACAGTGTAGAGGGAGCTTTACTGTGTATCTGACCCCGTGCTGTACCTGTCCTGGGAGTGTTTGATGGCGACAGTGTAGAGGGAGCTTTACTCTGTATCTAACCCCGTGCTGTACCTGTCCTGGGAGTGTTTGATGGGGACAGTGTAGAGGGAGCTTTACTCTGTATCTAACCCCGTGCTGTACCTGTCCTGGGAGTGTTTGATGGGGACGATTTTGGGGATATTTTTCCAGCAATAACCCTCACTTTGACAATTGAACAAGAGTTAAACATGTGGTCACTGTTAGTGATGTTTCTCTCTGCCCCCAGACCAATTCACCCACAGCAGAGTCTCCAGGATAAATTGGCATTTGCTGTGAGTTGCAGTGGGTTAATGTTGAAGCTGAGTTAGTCCACCAGAGGTCAGTGGTTGATTTTCAGAGTTGAGTTCTCACAACTTCCTGTCTTCCAATAGCTGAGGTTTCAGGGTTTTTGAAAGCTGACGAAACTGGGAGGTTTCTTTCCTGCTTTCCACCTCTGTGATCCTGTCTCTGGTTCTGCTCTCATCTTTACCCATCATTTCTCTTTGTTGATGATCTTAATCACCTGAAACTGAGCCAGTCAGAGAGGAAAGGTAGTGACATTTCCCAATCCTTCGAGCGACTCAGAAAGGGGAGAGATTAACGATCTCACTCTGTGCCTTGTGTTGTTTGTGGATCTATATTCATATACTCCACAGTGTGCCATTCCCTGTTTATCTAATACAGGGGAGGTGATGGCCTAGTGGTATTATCACTAGACTGTTAATCCAGAAATGTTCTGGGAGCCCGGGTTCAAATCCCGCCACGGCAGATGGTGGAATTTGAATTCAATACAAAAAATCTGGAATTAAGAACCTATTGATGACAATGAAACCATCATTGATCGTTGCAAAAACCCATCTGGTTCACTAATATCCTTTAGAGAAGGAAATCTGCCGTCCTTACCCACTCTGGCCTAACTCCAGAGCCACAGCAATGTGATTGTCTCTCAACTGCCCTCGAAGGGAAACTAGGGATGGGTAGTAAATGTTGGCCAGCCAGGAATGAATAAAACACAAAACATAGAATAGATCAATGGGTTGTAAAGGTTTAGGGAGTCATTAACCCTGACCGGAGTCGCTGCCTGGAGTGAGATTCTTCCACAGGTTGAGACAGATACATCTAGTTTCCAGCTTTCAATTTTTAATACATTCGTGGGATGTGAACAACACTGGTTTGACCACCACTTATTTGTCCCTCCCTCATGAAGTGAAGTAAAGTAAAGCAAAGTTTATTAGTCACAAGTAACAAGGCTTACATTAACACTGTTTGGGTCAATGTATCTAACCAGCACCTCTTTCAGACTGTGGGAGGAAACCGGAGCACCCAAAGGAAACCCACGCAGACACGGGGAGAATGTACAAACTCCACACTGACGGTGACCCAAGTCGGGAATCGAACCTGGGTCCCTGGCGCTGTGAGGCAGCAGTGCTAACCCACTGTGCATTGCCCCTTGAATTGAGTAGATCACTCAGTGTTTAAGAGTTAACCGCATCGTGATGTGGCATTAGTGAAGCAGATGGGTTTCCGTGACAATGGACAATGGTTTCATGGTCACTATTTGTGAGGGAGCTCAGAACAAAAAGCCATTAATGTGAACTAGTTACTGACAAACCAGATTCCCAATGTCAAAGGAAAGAGTGAAAGTTCAGAAGTGGAGAGCTGTGATTTAATAAATACTTCCCCACGGAAGCTTTGGATCCAGGAATTGAAGAACAGAGTCAGAAGGAACGTCTAACAGCAACTTCAACAAGTTAAGGAAAATGGTCAGTTGGGGCATTGGACATTTTTAGGAATTTATGAAACAGTTGGGAGAATTCTGTTCTGATGATGATATTGTCTTGGGAATTTGAACCTGTTCTGAAATCTCACGGATATTGGACATGGATAGTTGGAATTACTGCAGACGCGTTGGAGCATTGCCAGAGTTGCCAGCTGGCTCATATCAACATTCAGATCCAGAGAAGGAGGAATTAGCTGAGAGAGAAAGCAGGAATCACACAGTCCCTAATGCAAACCTTTATACTTTATCGGGGCGGGTGTCTATCGGGGAGGGTGTCTGTCGGGGAGGGTGTCTGTCGGGGAGGGTGATTATCGGGGCGGGTGTCTGTCGGGGAGGGTGATTATCGGGGCGGGTGTCTGTCGGGGAGGGTGATTATCGGGGCGGGTGTCTGTCGGGGAGGGTGTCTGTCGGGGAGGGTGTCTGTCGGGGCGGGTGTCTGTCGGGGAGGGTGATTATCGGGGCGGGTGTCTATCGGGGAGGGTGTCTGTCGGGGCGGGTGTCTATCGGGGAGGGTGTCTATCGGGGAGGGTGTCTGTCGGGGCGGGTGTCTGTCGGGGAGGGTGATTATCGGGGCGGGTGTCTGTCGGGGAGGGTGTCTGTCGGGGCGGGTGTCTATCGGGGAGGGTGTCTGTCGGGGCGGGTGTCTGTCGGGGCGGGTGTCTATCGGGATGGGTGATTATCGGGGAGGGTGTCTATCGGGACAGGTGATTATCGGGGAGGGTGTTTACCTTCTCAGGTGTTTTTCGGGGAGGTGTTTAGTGTAACACTACATTCTGCACTCTCTCATTTCTTTCTTTCTCTATGAACGGTATGCTTTGCACAGCGCGCAAGAAACAATACTTTTCACTGTATCCCAACATATGACAATAATAAATCAAATCAAAGCAAATGTGGGCAGGTGTGTATCGGGGGCCAGGTGCATATTGGGAGGGCGGGTGTGTATGGATGGGTATTTATCTGGGCAGAGAGGGGAGAAAGTTTCTGAGGGTTAATGATGTTCCCAGTTGGATCCCACAGGAATGATACATCCAGACAGATTATTTTTGTTTGCCTCCTCTCTGCAATCCTCCTCTCCAATTGACACCACTGCGGCTTGTTAGAGATTGGGTAAATTGCTCTGAGTCTCTGTATCTGATTGCAAACAGATGCCACCCACTGAGTTATCCCATCTCCACACTGACCACAGATTGGCACGGTCACAGAGGCCTCACTCACTGGCTCCGAGGGACAGTCTGTGGAGGGGGCACTGTCTGTCTCCGAAACCAGAAGGCTGAAAAGGGTCAAAAACCCAAATGAATTCCAGTAAGAAATACTCAGTTCACTGTGGGTAATTAATAATATTGTGAAAACTATAAAAAGTTTCTCCAGTGAGAGTCAGCACCTTCAGGAACTGTATCCCAGTGAGAGTCAGCACCTCCAGGAACTGTATCCCAGTGAGAGTCAGCACCTTCAGGAACTGTATCCCAGTGAGAGTCAGCGCCTTCAGGAACTGTATCCCAGTGAGAGTCAGCGCCTTCAGGAACTGTATCCCAGTGAGAGTCAGCGCCTTCAGGAACTGTATCCCAGTGAGAGTCAGCACCTTCAGGAACTGTATCCCAGTGAGAGTCAGCGCCTTCAGGAACTGTATCCCAGTGAGAGTCAGCGCCTTCAGGAACTGTATCCCAGTGAGAGTCAGCGCCTTCAGGAACTGTATCCCAGTGAGAGTCAGCGCCTTCAGGAACTGTATCCCAGTGAGAGTCAGCACCTTCAGGAACTGTATCCCAGTGAGAGTCAGCACCTTCAGGAACTGTATCCCAGTGAGAGTCAGCACGTTCAGGAACTGGATCCCAGTGAGAGTCAGCGCCTTCAGGAACTGTATCCCAGAGAGAGTCAGCGCCTTCAGGAACTGTATCCCAGTGAGAGTCAGCGCCTTCAGGAACTGTATCCCAGAGAGAGTCAGCGCCTTCAGGAACTGTATCCCAGTGAGAGTCAGCACCTTCAAGAACTGTATCCCAGTGAGAGTCAGCACCTTCAGGAACTGTATCCCAGTGAGAGTCAGCGCCTTCAGGAACTGTATCCCAGTGAGAGTCAGCGCCTTCAGGAACTGTATCCCAGTGAGAGTCAGCACCTTCAGGAACTGTATCCCAGTGAGAGTCAGCGCCTCCAGGAACTGTATCCCAGTGAGAGTCAGCAAAGTTAAGGATGATTGGATAAAGGTGTATAAAACATAAGCTATACAGAAACAGAAACAGAAAGTTAAGGGACAGTGAGATAGAACGGCTGGTGTCCAAATTTACCAATGAAGTGAAGATAGTTGCAATTGATGCAGGTCTAGGTGAGAGCGGAAAATAATAGAGTATTCCAGATGACGGGAATGAGGAAAACTGTCACAAATGGTTCTGAAGGCCGTAAATGTTCTTGCACTCTGGGCGCCCATGGATGAAACTGAGTGAACTGGAGAGAATATAGACAGAGCGGGAGGTCCATAGATTGTAAAATGTACCACCAGACTGTACAAAATAATCCAACCACGAATGGAATGCTGGCCTTTCCTTCCTGAGGACCAGAGTACAGTGTTTCAGCTGGATAAATCCCTGGATAATCCAGAGCAGGAATAAGGTGAGCAATTCTGAGCATTGCACCTGAGAAGGATCTGCTGAACTGTCTGGAGTGGGGGCTAAAGCCAGACTCCGAGCTTTAAAAACAACAGCACATTCCATTCATTGGGGCTGCATTCTGTTGAAGTTAAAAAGTTGAGGAATAATTTGATGAGTTTTTAACAGGAGGGGCATAGATTGGGTCAATTAAGACGCAGTATTTCTGCTCGCTGCAAGTCTGGGACTTCAGGCACTGTTTGAAATATAAAGTCTGACCTTTGAGGAGTGAAATGAGGAAAGTTATTACAAAAGGCAGCTGAAGATTCTGACAAACTCCTGCCGCTGCTGGAACTGGGGAATGATTGGAGAATATCGGCGGGTCTGGAGAGAGAAGCAGAGTTAATGGCTGCAATTCTCCCAAAAGCGTTGAATTGGTGGGGGAACTGTTCTAGATCCTGTCAGTTCAGCTCCTCACCTGAATCTCCACACTCTGTGCACTGCAGAGGTCCCAGTTGTGAATCTCATTAAAAACCCAGGGGGACGGGGCGTATTCCCATCAGAGTTTGATGTTTCCGGAATGCTGTGCATGCACAGTGGCTCCGATCTGTCAGACTCCCCGATCATTATCCAGCCCGGGACCCTCGCAGTGCTTTCCCCCCACCCCCCCCCCAACCCCGATCTGAGCCCCCACAACAATTCCCAGGCCAGCCCTGATCCCCGCACCCTGGAGCGCCTCAATGCACAGCCCCACCCCCCACCCTTCCCCCCTCCTGGGGTCAGACTCCCCCTGGGAGGCAGGAACCCCTTGGCAGACCACCCTGCCCCCAGCCTGCCCCAATCACTGCCCTCCCTCTACCCCAGACTGATGCCCATGCATCCACCCCCACGATCGCTCCTAGGCCCCACCCACAATAAGCCTCACCCACTTGGCATAGCCTGATGGGCAGTGCAAAGGTGCCCCTTGGGCAGTGCCAGGGGCACAGGCTGGCACTGCCAGGGTGCCCATGCCCGAGGGCACCACTCCCTATTGCCCAACCTTCTGGGGGATCCCGATTACCACCCCCTCCGTTCCAACAGGGTCTCCTGCTAGTTCCCCAAACGTTGGGAGCTAGTCTGGACCCCGCCAGAATGAAGTACTCCTGGCGAGGTGGGAGATTCAATCGGGACCTGAAATTTCCTGATAATGAACTAATAAAATATTAAAATACATTTAAAACAGATTCAGATGATTTAATTGTTTCCATCCTGCCGCTTTCCAGCACGGCCTGACTGCCAGCTGTTCCCTGGCTCTGGGAGATGTGTTCCCGGAACATGTGCAAATCCTGGTTGAAGGCATCTTCCGCCACATTCCGACAGAAAAGCTGCGGGTCACAATGGGAGAATCGTGACCAATATTTCAGCTCAGTCACCGACTCAGAGTGTTAACTCTGGCTCTCTGCACAGACGTTGCCAAAGCTGCCAAGGTTTTCCAGCAATTTCTTTCAGAGTCAAACTCTCTCCCCCAGTGGATCAGAGATCAATTATTAATTTTAAAAGTGAGGTTGATAAGTGTCTGGGGAATGCGATAAAATGGGATAAATGAGCGGAATGAGATAAAAATGGCATGTGGAGGGTGTGGGTTGGCACAGTGACACAGTGATTAGCACTGCTGCCTCACAGCACCAGGGACCCAGGTTCAAATCCTGACCTCGGGTCACTGCCTGTGCGGACTCTGCACATTCTCCTCGTGTCTGTGTGGGTTTCCTCTGGGTGTTCCGGTTTCCTCCCACGGTCCAAAGATGTGCGGGTTAGGTGGGGGATTGGCAGTGCTAAATTGCCCCTTAGTGTCAGGGGGACTAGCTAGGGTAAATGCATGGGGTTACAGGGATAGGGCCTGGGTGGGATTGTGGTCGGTGCAGGCTCGATGGGCTGAATGGCCTCCTTCTGCACTGTAGATTCTATGACGGTATCAAATCAACCATTATTTCATTGAATGATAGAACGGAATGTAGGGGCTGAATGGCCTCCTCATGTTTTTGTATTTTAGACCGTAAGAAATATCTTTTATTCTGGTGCTCCGTGAGCACCCTCAACATTTCCCGGGGAGGGTGGGGGTTCACATCTCAATATCTATTGCCCAATGGAGCAGGGGAGGGGGCTGTTCACATCATGGGTATCTAAGGAAATAAAGGAGTGTATCAAATTGAAAGAAAATGCATACAAAGTGGAAAAGATTAGTGGGAACCTAGGGGATTGGGAAATCTTTAAAGATCAGCAGAAAGCCACAAAAAAAGCTATAAAGATAAGATGATTATAAGAGTAAACTAGCTCAATATGTAAAAACAAAAAGCAAAAGTTTCTACAAATATATAAAACAAAAAAGAAAGAATGGCTAAAGTAAACATTGGTCCTTTAGAGGACGAGAAGGGGGATGTAATAACTGGAAATGAGAAAACGGCTGAGGCATTGAACAGGTATTTTGTGTCAGTCTTCACAGTGGAAGACCCCAAACAACATGCCAAAAATTGATGACAGGAAGGCTATGGCAGGTGAGAACCTAGAAACTATTATCACAAAAGAGGTTGTGTTGGGCAAGTTACTGGGGCCAAAGGTAGACAAGCCTCCTGGCCTTGATGGAATGCATCCCAGGATACTAAAAGAGATGGTGGGAGAAATAGCAAATGCACTAGTGGTAATTTACCAAAATTCGCTGGACTCTGAGGTGGTTCCCACAGATTGGAAAACAGCAAATGTGACGCCACTATTTAAAAAGGGAGATAGACAAAAGGCAGTAACTATAGGCCAGTTAGCTTAACTTCTGTAGTAGGGAAAATGCTTGAATATTATCAAGGAAGAAATAGTGAGACATTTGGATATAAATTGTCCCATTGGTAAGATGCAGCATGGATTCATGAAGGGAAGGTCATGTTTGACTAATTTGGCGAAATTCTTTGAGAACATTTCACATGCAGTGGACAATGGGGAACCTGTGGATGTGATGTATCTGGATTTCCAAAAGGCATTTGACAAGGTGCCAAACCAAAGACTGCTATATAAGATAAAAGGTGCACAGTGTTATGGGTAATGTATTGGCATGGATAGAGGATTGGTTAATTAACAGAAAGCAAAGAGTGGGGGTAAATGGGTTTTTCTGGTTGGCGATCAGTGACTAATGGTGTTCCTCAGAGATCAATGTTGGGACCGCAATTGTTTACGATTTACATAGATGATTTGGAGACCAAGTGTAGTGTGTCAAAATTTGCAGATAACACTAAGATGGGTGGAAGAGCGAAGTGTGCAGAGGACGCTGAAGGTCTGCAAAGGAATATGGATAATCTAAGGGAGTGGGCGAGGGTCTGGCAGGTGAAATACAATGTGAGGTCATCCATTTTGGTAGGAATAACAGCAAAATGGACTGTTATTTAAATGGTAAAAAATTGCAGCATGCTGCTGTGCAGTGGGACCTGGGTGTGCTTGTGCAGGAATCTCAAGGAGTTGGTTTGCAGGTACAGCAGGTAATTAAGAAGGCAAATGGAATTTTGTCCTTCATTGCTAGAGGGATGGAGTTTAAAAACAGTGAGGTTATGTTGCGGCTGTATAAGGTGCTGGTGAGGCCACACCTGGAGTTACTGTGTACAGATTCAGTCTCCTTACTTGAGAAAGGATATACTGGCACTGGAGGGGGTGCAGAGGAGATTCACTCGGTTGATTCCAGAGTTGAGAGGGTTGGCTTATGAGGAGAGACTGAATAGATTGGGGCTATACTCATTGGGATTCAGAAGAATGAGGGGAGATCTCATAGAAACATATAAGATTATGAAGGGAATAGATAAGATAGAAGCAGGGAAGTTGTTTCCACTGGCGAGTGAAACTAGAACTAGACGGCATGTCCTTAAAATAAGGGGAAGCAGATTTAGGACTGAGTTGAGGAGGAACTTCTTCACACAAAGGGTTGTGAATCTGTGGAATTCCCTGCCCAGTGAAGCAGTTGAGGCTCCCTCATTGAATGTTTTTAAGGCAAGGATAGATACATTTTTGAACAGTAAAGGAATTAAGGGTTATGGTGAGGGGGCGGGTAAGTGGAGCTGAGTCCATGAAAAGATCAGTCATGATCTTATTGAATGGCGGAGCAGGCTCGAGGGGCCAGATGGTCTATTCCTGCTCCTAGTTCTTATCTTCTTGTCTCAATATCTATTGCCCTGGTGGTACAAGGGCTGGAGTCCCTGGGAGGAGAGAATGTCGGGGGGAGTGAGTCAGTGGAGGGGTTAGTGAGCCTGGGGGATGCTGGTGTGAGGAGCTGGGGTTACATCCAGGACTCAGTCACTGCACCCCCTGGTGTCCCGGGCTCTCTGATCACACACTGAGCCCCTGTCTCACTCAGGGTGCTGGACAATAAACCCAGAGTAAGGTCCCTCCTGGGGACAGAGAGCAGAATATCTGCTATGGAAATAGTGAGACAGGAGTTGTAACAGAAAGAGCCAGTGTGGGTGGGGGTGGGGGGTGGGTTGCCGTTAGCATGGTTTGGAACATTGGCCTCCTTTACTGTTCATACGCAGCTTGTTGTGGGTGACTGGTGGCCTGTTTGTGAACAGTAGTTTGCACCGAGTGGCACATTCACATTCCTGTGTTGACAGCTCCAGAAACTGAACAGTAGTTTGTGTCATGTCGATGGAATTGTGCCGCCCACAGTTCACCCTCTCGTAACAAACTCAGTAACCCTGCACTTGTCAGTGCCCTGCCCCTCACCCTGTCCCTCTCCCTCACTCTGTCCCTCCCCCTCCCCTCCCCTCATCCTCCCTCACCCTCTCACTCTGCCCCTCCCCCTCATTACGTCCCTCACTCTGCCCCTATCCCTCACTCTGTCCCTCCCCCTCCCTCTGCCTCTCACTGTGAGATGGTCAGTGGGTTGATGAGGGACAGGTCAGGGTGTAGTTGGGATTTTAAGCCCTGGGGTAGCACTAACCTGGCTGTCTTTCTGTGGGACTGGAGACAGTCTGAGATACTCAAAGCCAGGTACTGAATGTCATCAAACATTCTCACATCCACCAACCCTCCATCAACTCAACCTCAGAACAATTTTCTGGAGATGGAGAGAGAGAGACACTGAGAGAGGGATTCTTAATCTGTATCTAACCCCGTTCTGTCCCTGTCCTGGGAGTGTTTGATGGGGGGACAGTGTAGAGGGAGCTTTACTCTGTATCTAACCCCGAGCTGTCCCTGTCCTGGGAGTGTTTGATGGGGCGACAGTGTAGAGGGAGCTTTACTCTGTATCTAACCCCGTGCTGTACATGTCCTGGGAGTATTTGATGGGGGGGACAGTGTAGAGGGAGCTTTACTCTGTATCTAACCCCGAGCTGTACCTGTCCTGGGAGTGTTTGATGGGGGGACAGTGTAGAGGGAGCTTTACTCTGTATCTAACCCCGTGCTGTCCCTGTCCTGGGAGTATTTGATGGGGGGGACAGTGTAGAGGGAGCTTTACTCTGTATCTAACCCCGAGCTGTCCCTGTCCTGGGAGTGTTTGATGGGGGGACAGTGTAGAGGGAGCTTTACTCTGTATCTAACCCCGAGCTGTCCCTGTCCTGGGAGTGTTTGATGGGGCAACAGTGTAGAGGGAGCTTTACTCTGTATCTAACCCCCGTGCTGTACCTGTCCTGGGAGTGTTTGATGGGGGGACAGTGTAGAGGGAGCTTTACTCTGTATCTAACCCCGTGCTGTACCTGTCCTGGGAGTGTTTGATGGGGGGGACAGTGTAGAGGGAGCTTTACTCTGTATCTAACCCCATGCTGCCCCTGTCCTGGGAGTATTTGATGGGGCGACAGTGTAGAGGGAGCTTTACTCTGTATCTAACCCCGTGCTGTACCTGTCCTGAGAGTGTTTGATGGGGGGACAGTGTAGAGGGAGCTTTACTCTGTATCTAACCCCGTGCTGTCCCTGTCCTGGGAGTGTTTGATGGGGGGACAGTGTAGAGGGAGCTTTACTCTGTATCTAACCCCGTGCTGTCCCTGTCCTGGGAGTGTTTGATGGGGGGGACAGTGTAGAGGGAGCTTTACTCTGTATCTAACCCCGAGCTGTCCCTGTCCTGGGAGTGTTTGATGGGGGGACAGTGTAGAGGGAGCTTTACTCTGTATCTAACCCCGAGCTGTCCCTGTCCTGGGAGTGTTTGATGGGGCAACAGTGTAGAGGGAGCTTTACTCTGTATCTAACCCCCGTGCTGTACCTGTCCTGGGAGTGTTTGATGGGGGGACAGTGTAGAGGGAGCTTTACTCTGTATCTAACCCCGTGCTGTACCTGTCCTGGGAGTGTTTGATGGGGGGGACAGTGTAGAGGGAGCTTTACTCTGTATCTAACCCCATGCTGCCCCTGTCCTGGGAGTATTTGATGGGGCGACAGTGTAGAGGGAGCTTTACTCTGTATCTAACCCCGTGCTGTACCTGTCCTGAGAGTGTTTGATGGGGGGACAGTGTAGAGGGAGCTTTACTCTGTATCTAACCCCGTGCTGTCCCTGTCCTGGGAGTGTTTGATGGGGGGACAGTGTAGAGGGAGCTTTACTCTGTATCTAACCCCGTGCTGTCCCTGTCCTGGGAGTGTTTGATGGGGGGACAGTGTAGAGGGAGCTTTACTCTGTATCTAACCCCGTGCTGTACCTGTCCTGGGAGTGTTTGATGGGGGGACAGTGTAGAGGGAGCTTTACTCTGTATCTAATCCTGTGCTGTACCTGTCCTGGGAGTGTTTGATGGGGGGACAGTGTAGAGGGAGCTTTACTCTGTATCTAACCCTGTGCTGTACCTGTCCTGGGAGTGTTTGATGGGGGGACAGTGTAGAGGGAGCTTTACTCTGTATCTAACCCTGTGCTGTACCTGTCCTGGGAGTGTTTGATGGGGGGACAGTGTAGAGCTTTACCCTTCTGTGCTAGAAAGAAAGAGCTGCATTTCTATAGCACTTATCATAACCACTGTAGCATCTGATGGTGTTTCCTAGCCAATGAGAGAGTTTATGGAGGATGAGACAGTTGATGTCAGTTTGTGCATGTTCACAGCAGGCTGGAAATGGGCAGATTCTCTATATTTAGAACGTTGATATTGTCCAGGACACAAGGCGGAATTACCCTGCTGGTTTCTGATAAAATGACCCGATGATATTTGACGCTCACTCGGGAAGGGTCTCTGTTTAATGTCTGAACGATGATGGCATCTTGGCCTGAGCTGCCGCAGACTCTGTCTTTAATGAAACCTCTCTGTATTCAATCGTAAACACAATCATCTTATTCCTTCATGTACAGAAAATTCTGCAGATGGGGCTGAGTTGTAATTTTCCCTGTGAGTGTCTGAACCAGGGAGTGAGAGAGTTAAAGGGTTGTGAGAGGCGTTGGATAATTATAATATTTCACCAGGCAGTGGATATGGTACAGTTACCATGTGTGCAATTGTGAATCGCTGCTCTGTCTGTTCCTGAAATAGTTCTGCAGAGTAAATGTGTAGGCGATTGGTGGAGAACGAGAACAGAGCAAATGAGAAAAGCTGCAGTTTCTCTTTGCAGCGGCAGCTGTGTCAAACTGAGAGACAAACCATACCCAGCGTCAGTGTGAAAACAGCCAGAGGTAAGAGACACTCCATCTCTATCTGACCCACTAGCCAGGCCAGGCTGGGGCATTGGGCTGGGGGCTTTCTCATCAGCTTGGAGGGGACAGTGGGGTTCCTGCCTATCTCACATCCACTTGTTGGGGTCTGGGGGAAACACACCCCCTCCTATCCCATCACGTGTGATTATCAGGGCTCTGAACTGTATCCCAGTTATGTAAAGTTGGTGAGGGGTTACCCTGTGTGGAGGGCAAGATGTTGTATTGAATGTTTAGTTTTGTTGATTGGGGTTCAGGACCCTCAGGGAGCTGGGGACAGGGGAACGTGTAGATCACATCCCCCACCCCACCCCCCAGTCCCATTCTCCCACCCTAACTCACTCCTGTCTCACTGGGCCCTTGCTGAATTCCTCAGCTCAGGATCTCGCCTGCTTCCTTCAAACCCAGGCTTCTTTCAGGGAGATTATTTTGGAGGTTACAGAACATTTCCCTCCAGGAATCAGCAGGATCTGGGCACAGGGTGTGATGAATAACTCTGTCCAAAGACAGGCAGATACTCAGCGTCGTTTTCTGTGCATTAATCCAGCAGCCAGATCCTGCAATGTCCTCATTTTAAAAACACTCCAACTTATCGCTGGATTAGACATGGGATTTACCCTCTATCACCCTCCCCATCCCTCTATCCCCGCCTACCTGGCATCCCCTCCCTCACTCCACCTCTATCTCTCTCTATCTATTTCTGTCTTTCTCTCTCTCTTTCTCTCTCCCTGTGTCTCTCTGACTCACTCACTCACTCACTCTCTCTCACTCACTCACACTCTCTCTTCCACTCACTCTCCCGCTCTCACTCTCCCGCTCCCGCTCTCACTCTCCCGCTCTCACTCTCCCACTCCCGCTCTCACTCTCTCTCCCGCTCTCACTCTCCCGCTCCCACTCTCCCTCTCACTCTCCCGCTCTCGCTCTCACTCTCCCGCTCCCGCTCTCACTCTCCCGCTCCCGCTCTCACTCTCCCGCTCCCGCTCTCACTCTCCCGCTCCCGCTCCCGCTCCCGCTCCCGCTCTCACTCTCCCGCTCCCGCTCTCACTCTCCCGCTCCCGCTCTCACTCTCCCGCTCCCGCTCTCACTCTCCCGCTCCCGCTCTCACTCTCCCGCTCCCGCTCTCACTCTCACTCTCCCGCTCTCACTCTCCCGCTCTCGCTCTCCCGCTCCCGCTCTCACTCTCCCGCTCCCACTCTCACTCTCACTCTCTCTCCCACACTCCCACTCCCACTCTCACTCTCACTCTCTCTCCCGCTCTCACTCTCCCGCTCTCACTCTCCCGCTCTCACTCTCCCGCTCTCACTCTCCCGCTCTCACTCTCCCGCTCTCACTCTCCCGCTCTCACTCTCCCGCTCTCACTCTCCCGCTCTCTCTCTCCCGCTCCCACTCTCCTGCTCTCTCTCTCCCGCTCCCACTCTCACTCTCACTCTCTCACTCCCACTCCCACTCTCACTCTCTCTCCCGCTCTCACTCTCCCGCTCTCACTCTCCCGCTCTCACTCTCCCGCTCTCACTCTCCCGCTCTCACTCTTACTCTCTCTCCCGCTCTCACTCTCCCGCTCTCACTCTCCCGCTCTCACTCTCCCGCTCTCACTCTCCCGCTCTTACTCTCCCGCTCTCACTCTCCCGCTCTCACTCTCCCGCTCTCACTCTTACTCTCTCTCCCGCTCTCACTCTCCCGCTCTCACTCTCCCTCTCCCTCTCCCGCTCTCACGCTCCCGCTCTCACTCTCCCTCTCCCTCTCCCGCTCTCACTCTCCCTCTCACTCTCCCGCTCTCACTCTTACTCTCTCTCCCGCTCTCACTCTCCCGCTCTCACTCTCCCGCTCTCACTCTCCCGCTCTCACTCTTACTCTCTCTCCCGCTCTCACTCTCCCGCTCTCACTCTCCCGCTCTCACTCTCCCGCTCTCACTCTCCCTCTCACTCTCCCGCTCTCACTCTTACTCTCTCTCCCGCTCTCACTCTCCCGCTCTCACTCTCCCGCTCTCACTCTCCCGCTCTCACTCTCCCTCTCCCTCTCCCGCTCTCACTCTCCCTCTCCCGCTCTCACTCTTACTCTCTCTCCCGCTCTCACTCTCCCTCTCACTCTCCCGCTCTCACTCTCCCTCTCCTCTCCCACTCTCCCGCTCACTCTCTC
>NW_027651205.1:0-17782 GCF_965287045.1 Carcharhinus amblyrhynchos | reverse complement strand
CCCCTGCCCCTCTGGCTCTGTCTCTCTCCCCTGCCCTCTGGCTCTGTCTCTCTCCCCTGCCCCTCTGGCTCTGTCTCTCTCCCCTGCCCCTCTGGCTCTGTCTCTCTCCCCTGCCCCTCTGGCTCTGTCTCTCTCCCCTGCCCCTCTGGCTCTGTCTCTCTCCCCTGCCCCTCTGGCTCTGTCTCTCTCCCCTGCCCCTCTGGCTCTGTCTCTCTCCCCTGCCCCTCTGGCTCTGTCTCTCTCCCCTGCCCCTCTGGCTCTGTCTCTCTCCCCTGCCCCTCTGGCTCTGTCTCTCTCCCCTGCCCCTCTGGCTCTGTCTCTCTCCCCTGCCCCTCTGGCTCTGTCTCTCTCCCCTGCCCCTCTGGCTCTGTCTCTCTCCCCTGCCCCTCTGGCTCTGTCTCTCTCCCCTGCCCCTCTGGCTCTGTCTCTCTCCCCTGCCCCTCTGGCTCTGTCTCTCTCCCCTGCCCCTCTGGCTCTGTCTCTCTCCCCTGCCCCTCTGGCTCTGTCTCTCTCCCCTGCCCCTCTGGCTCTGTCTCTCTCCCTGCCCCTCTGGCTCTGTCTCTCTCCCCTGCCCCTCTGGCTCTGTCTCTCTCCCCTGCCCCTCTGGCTCTGTCTCTCTCCCCTGCCCCTCTGGCTCTGTCTCTCTCCCCTGCCCCTCTGGCTCTGTCTCTCTCCCCTGCCCCTCTGGCTCTCCCTCCCCTGAGCAGTCATTGAGTTGTCTGTCTTTGACTGGAGTTGTGTTGCTGAATCTTTTCAGAGTGCGATCGGTTACAGTTGCGGAGTTCAGTGAGTGAGATAGCACAGTGCATAGCAGATTCCCCCTCTCACCCCACCATCACCATCGGAGTTAATCACTGCCTGTAAGTCTGGTCTATGTTCACATCTTCACACAACTCATCGCATACCCCCCCCCCCCCCGTCCACCCTCCCTCTGTCCCCACCCCCCCAAGCTCAGCCCTCCCCCTGTCCCCACCCCCCCCGTCCACCCTCCCTCTGTCCCCACCCCCCCCCCCCCGTCCACCCTCCCTCTGTCCCCACCCCCCCCGTCCACCCTCCCTCTGTCCCCACCCCCCCCCGTCCACCCTCCCTCTGTCCCCACCCCCCCCCGTCCACCCTCCCTCTGTCCCCACCCCCCCCCGTCCACCCTCCCTCTGTCCCCACCCCCCCCCGTCCACCCTCCCTCTGTCCCCACCCCCCCCGTCCACCCTCCCTCTGTCCCCACCCCCCCCGTCCACCCTCCCTCTGTCCCCACCCCTCTGTCCCCACCCCCCTCTGTCCCCACCCCCCCCATCCACCCTCCCTCTGTCCCCCCCCCCCAACTCAGCCCTCCCTCTGTCCCCACCCCCCCCAGCTCAGCCCTCCCTCAGTACCCCCCCAAACTCAGCCCTCCCTCTGTCTCCCCCCCCTACCCCGCTGAGCCCTCCCTCTGCCCCCCCCACCCCTGTTCAGCCTTCCCTCTATCTCCCCACCCCCCCCCAGCTCAGCCCTCCCTCTGTCCCCCCCCCCCCAGCCCTCCCTCTGTCCCCCCCCCCCCAGCCCTCCCTCTGTCCCCCCCCCCAGCCCTCCCTCTGTCCCCCCCCCCAGCCCTCCCTCTGTCCCCCCCCCCCCCAGCCCTCCCTCTGTCCCCCCCCCCCCAGCCCTCCCTCTGTCCCCCCCCCCCAGCCCTCCCTCTGTCCCCCCCCCCCAGCCCTCCCTCTGTCCCCCCCCCCCAGCCCTCCCTCTGTCCCCCCCCAGCCCTCCCTCTGTCCCCCCCCCCCAGCCCTCCCTCTGTCCCCCCCTGCTGAGCCCTCCCTCTCCTCCCCCCCGTCCCCCTCCTCCCCTCCCCGCTCAGCCCCCTCCACCCCCCCACCCTCTGCCCCTCTCGCTCTCGCCCCCGCCTCTCTTGCTCTCTCTCCTCCCCCCTCTCCCTCCTCCCCCCTCTCCCCCCTCTCCCCCCTCTCCCCCCTCTCCCCCCTCTCCCCCCTCTCCCCCCTCTCCCCCCTCTCCCCCCTGCCCCCCCCCCTCTCCCCCCCCCCCCCCTCTTCCCCCCCCCCCCCCCCTCCCCCCTAACCCTCTAGTCCTGGTCTGGTTGGAGCACACTCGGAGCACTGTGTACAGTTCTGGTCTGGGATTTTGGGATGAGGACAGTGTGTGGGAGGGATGGGGGACGGGGGTGTGTGTTATTTCATCAGCATTTCTGCACCTGATTCAACTGACACTCTCTCTCTCTCTCTCCCCCCCCCCCCCCCCCCCCCCCCGTCTGTCCCTTTCTCCCCCCCCCGTCTCTCTCTCTCTCTCTCTCTTCTCCCCCCCATCTCTCTCTCTCCCCCCCTCCCCCACTGTCTGTCTGTCTGTCCATCTCTCTCTCTCTCTCTCTCCCCCCCCCTCCCCTCCCCCCGTCTCTGTCTCTCCCTCTCTCCCCCACCCCCCTTCTGTCTGTCTGTCCGTCTCTCTCCCTCTGCTCCCCCTGTCTCTCCTCCTCTCTCCCCCCCCCCCCATCCCCCCCGTCTCGTCCCTCTCTCTCTCCCCCGTCTCTCTCTCTCTCTCCCCCCCCCCCATCCCCCCCCCCCGTCTCTCTCCCCCCCCCCATCCCCCCCCTCCGTCTCTCTCTCTCTCTCTCCCCCCCCCCCGCAGAGATGACCATACCCCATAGCACCCCAGCCCCGCTCCTGCCCCCGGCCCCTCCCTCCCGGCAGCAGAGTTTGGAGAAGGGGCTGAGCCGTTCCTGGTACCGCCCGGGGGGTTCCCTGCCCAGAGCCGGCACCCCCAGCCCGGCCTCGGAGGGGGCAGCGAGCGCAGCGTCCGTGTTGGCTGTGGACCAGGAAGGGGAGACGGAGGGGATGCCGATACGGTGCCCAGCGAGCACGGAGCAGGAGGAGGAGGAGGAGGCGGAGGAGGAGCAGGAGGAGGAGGCGGCGGCGGGGGGAGCACCGCCTGTACCCAGGGGAGGGGAGGAGGGGGCCCTCGTCTGCCTGAGCGGCAGCCCCCTGCGGTCCCGGCAACCCCCTCCCCCCTCCTCCCCCACCTCCCCCCCAGCAGCAACAGAACCCTCGCCACCCTCCCTCCGAGGAGATGCAGGAGGGAGGGCCGACCAGGGCCGTGGATAACCAGTATTCCTTCATCTGACCAGTAGGGGGTGGTGGCTGTGGAGGGCAGTGGGGGTGGGGTTTTGGGGGGGGGGGTGGGGGCTGTTCGTTTGGGAGGGGGAGCCGTGCGGGCGATGCAAAGGGGAGGGGCGGTGCGCGCTCTCCCTCGGACTCTGACCCCCCCCCCCCCACCCCGCGCTCTCCCTCGGACTCTGACCCTCCCCCCCCCACTCCCCGCGCTCTCCCTCGGACTCTGACCCCCCCCCCCCCTCCCCGTGCTCTCCCTCGGACTCTGACCCCCGTATGGTGGGGGGGGGGGCAGGGGGTGTGTGGGTGTTGGGGGGAAGATACAAGAGAATGTGTCAGGGTTTTTGTGGGGGGGGGGGGGGGAGGGCGGACATTATGAGCGAGACGAAGGAGACGGCCCTGCGCGCCCCCCCCCCCCCCCCCCCCCCCAAAACACACACCCCCGGAAGACACACCCCGTCGAAATTTCCATACGGCGACTCATCAGGACCAGCCGGAGTGTCAAATTTCAGAGGGATTTTTGCAGCTCGAGGGAGGGGGGGTTTGGGTTTTGGTGGGGGGGGTGGGGGGGGGTGTTGGGAGAGCGGGAAGGGGAGGGGTTTGTGTATCGACCGCCAAGTCGTTTCCGATTGGGCGAGGCCGTTTCCGCGACCGAGCGCTCGGGAGCGCCACCTTGAGAGGATCTTGCGCGCTGATTCTGGACACGTATTGGGTGAACTTGAGGGCGGCGGTGGGTGGAGGGGAGGGGAGGGGGTGGTGTGGGATACCACCTCCCTCACCCAGGGTGAAGGGGTGGCTCTCTTTAAACCCCCCCCCCCCCCCCACCCCCACCCCCCAGATCTCTCTGGGGTCCCCAGAGGGAGAGACGCATCCACACTACACAATTTACACTACAGTCCCTGGGGACATACCTTACCCCTCTCCCCCTTCTTCCCTCTCCCTCCCCCACCTCTCCCTTTCTCATCTCGTTTTGAGCCGTGTCTGACACTACAGCCCCAGGGGCACACTGCCTTCCCTCGAAGCGTGCGACTTCCCTGGGGGGGGTGGGATTGCGGGAGGGGCGGGGTGGGGTGAGACAAGCGGATGTCCGTCCGTGCCTGGAGGAGACACCACCAGTGTTACAGTTCCCTCCGAGTATTATCCGTGCAGGATGTACCGGAGAATATCCTTTGCCCCCTCTCCCCCAACCCCTTCTGCTCCCCAGTGGCACATCTCCCCTCCCCCACCTGCCTGAGTTGGGTGGGGGTGGGGGGCAGGGTGGAGATTGTCGGGGAGCGGGAGTGAGCTGCCACCACATAAGCCCACTCCCGCTGCTACCATGTTGGATTTCCCAATCAACCTACTCTCTATCCCCCCCCCACCACCCTGACACCAAAATCTCTTTTGATGAGGGGGGGCGGAGAGGAGATGGTGAGCACCTTGTCCTTCTCACAT
Organism: Carcharhinus amblyrhynchos; assembly: GCF_965287045.1. Classification (NCBI taxonomy): domain Eukaryota; kingdom Metazoa; phylum Chordata; class Chondrichthyes; order Carcharhiniformes; family Carcharhinidae; genus Carcharhinus; species Carcharhinus amblyrhynchos. The sequence continues at coordinate 13,256 of NW_027651205.1, read as the reverse complement.
CCACCCAACTCCAATCTTCTGACACTAACTCATCACCGGTGAGCTAAGTTTGCGGGGTGGGGGGTGGGGGGGGGAGGGTGGTGGAGGAGAGTGGGAGGTTTGGGGGGGGTGTGGGGTGGGGTGTGCGGTCTGGGGAAACTACAATTCCACCACCAGTAACCTGCTCTCCCCCCCCCCCCCCCCCCCCCCCAACCATTACAGACACTACATTGCACCCCCCACCTCTCCACTGTCTTCCCCCAAAACAACCACAACCTCTTTGTATCACAGCAGGGGACAGGTGTGTGTCGGAAGGGGGAGATGGATGTATGAAGGGGTGTGTGTGTGTGTTGGGGGGGGGATGGGGGTTATGTTACAATACAGGTGGGAGAGGCAGGAAGGGGGGGGAAAACAGTGAGGGAATTCCTCCCTCCCCCCCGCCCCCCCCCTCCTCCTCGCTTTCGGTTGAGTCTCACCACACTTTTTAATACTTGTCTCGCCTCTGCATATAAAGTATTTCTGTATCAGTGTATCTTTCTAAATTATTTATGACATGTCTGAGATTTCCACTGTCCTGTCTGTTGTGTCGTTATTTCCAGGGAGGGAGGGGGAGGGGGGGGAGGCGGGCGTTGGGGTCGGAGGGGGGGCCACAAGGCTGACACGTGACGAGGGATTTGCTCACTCTGTTCCCTCTGAGGTTAGATCTCTGCTAACTTGTTTTCTAAGCTGGTCGAAATGTTTGGGAAGGTGCGACACTAACGAGCGAGAGGTTTATCCGTGGAAAGACCTGGACCCCTCCAGTGCAGACGGAGGCCATTCAGCCCATCAAGTCTGCACCAACCACGATCCCACCCAGCACCGATCCCCCCACGCCTTCACCCGAGCTAGTCCCCCTGTTACTGAGGGACAATTTAGCACGGCCAATCCACCCTAACCTACACATCTTTGGACACTAAGGGACAATTTAGCACGGCCAATCCACCCTAACCTACACATCTTTGGACACTAAGGGACAATTTAGCACGGCCAATCCACCCTAACCTGCACATCTTTGGACACTAAGGGACAATTTAGCACGGCCAATCCCCCCTAACCTGCACATCTTTGGACACTAAGGGACAATTTAGCACGGCCAATCCCCCCTAACCTGCACATCTTTGGACACTAAGGGACAATTTAGCACGGCCAATCCCCCCTAACCTACACATCTTTGGACACTAAGGGACAATTTAGCACGGCCAATCCACCCTAACCTACACATCTTTGGACACTAAGGGACAATTTAGCACGGCCAATCCACCCTAACCTACACATGTTTTACTGTGGGAGGAAACCCACGCAGACATGAGGAGAACGTGCAGCCTCCGCACGGACGGTGACCCAAGCCAGGAATCGAACCCGGGTCCGTGGTGCTGTGAGGCATCAGTGCTGATCATCTGTGACACAACACAGCCCTCGCTTTAAGTCAGGAATCAACAACAGCAAGGTTATCTCCGATTGCAATGGGATCTTGATCAGTTGGGCCAGTGGGCTGTTCTGTGCTGGAATTTTCTTTGTGTTCTTGGTGGCACAGTGGACAGTGAAGAAAATTATCTCCGATTGTAACGGGATCTTGATCAATTGGGCCAGTGGGCTGATGAATGGCAGATGCAGTTTAATTTAGATAAATGCGAGGTGATGCATTTTGGTCGATTGAACCAGGGCAGGACTTACTCAGTTAATGGTCGGGGAGAGTTACAGAACAGAGAGATCTAGGGGGACAGGTTCATAGCTCCTTGAAAGTGGAGTCACAGGTGGACAGAGTGGTGAAGAAGGCATTGGGCATGCTTGGTTTCATCGCTCAGAACATTGAATACAGGAGTTGGGACGTCTTGTTGAAGTTGTACAAGACATTGGGAAGGCCACACTTGGAAATACTGTGTACAGTTCTGGTCACCCTATTATAGAAAGGATATTATTAAACTAGAAAGAGCGCAGAAAAGATTTACTAGGATGCTACCGGGACTTGATGGATTGAGTTATAAGGAGAGGCTGGGATAGACTGGGAGTTTTTTCTCTGGAGCTTAGAGGGGTGATCTTATAGAGGCCTATAAAATAACGAGGGGCACAGATCAGCGAGATAGTCAATATCTTTTCCCCAAAGGTAGGGGAGTCTAAAACTAGAGGGCAGAGGTTTAAGGTGAGAGGGGAGAGATACAGAAGGGTCCAGAGGGGCAATTTTGTTCACCCAGAGGGTGGTGAGTGTCTGGAACGAGCTGCCAGAGGCAGTAGTAGAGGCGGGGACAATTTTATCTTTTAAAAAGCATTTAGACAGTTACATGGGTACGATGGGTATAGAGGGATATGGGGCAAACATGGGCAGTTGGGATTGGTTTTAGGGGTTTAAAAAAAGGGGTGGCATGGACAAGTTGGGCCAAAGGGCCTGTTTCCCTGCTGTAAACCTCTCGGACAATGGGTCATCTGGACTCGAAACATCAGCTCTTTTCTCTCTTGACAGATGCTGCCAGACCTGCTGAGATTTTCCAGCATTTTCTGTTTGGGTTGCAACGTGGAGTGGATGTGTTCTCCCATGCATTGAGCTCAAAACCAGGTTTTGATGGGAGCACACTCAGTTTTCTTTCCCTCCAGGAACCTCCACGTAACCCTGCACCTTCCACCCTCTCCATCAACAATACAGTTCTGTCTGAGAGAGAGCTTCGATCACACATCCCTCCGCAATGCTTTCCAGATGCTAACCGCTCGCTGACAAGAAACTCTCTCCTCATATCTCTCCCGCCACACACACTCAGACTGGGCAATCCTACATCCTAACCCCTCGATTAGATTGCAGTCTGTAACTCACTCCCGGGTATCTGTTATTCTATGTATAAACCACCCCGAACCCCTCGATTAGATTGCAGTCTGTAACTCACTCCCGGATATCTGTTATTCTATATATAAACCACCCCGAACCCCTCGATTAGATTGCAGTCTGTAACTCACTCCCAGGTATCTGTTATTCTGTATGTAAACCACCCCGAACCCCTCGATTAGATTCCAGTCTGTAACTCACTCCCGGGTATCTGTTATTCTGTATATAAACCACCCCGAACCCCTCGATTAGATTCCAGTCTGTAACTCACTCCCGGGTATCTGTTATTCTGTATATAAACCACCTCGAACCCCTCGATTAGATTCCAGTCTGTCACTCACTCCCGGGTATCTGTTATTCTATATATAAACCATCCCGACCCCCTCGATAAGATTCCAGTGTGTAACTCACTCCCGGGTATCTGTTATTCTATATGTAAACCACCCCGAACCCCTCGATTAGATTCCAGTCTGTAACTCACTCCCGGGTATCTGTTATTCCATATATAAACCACCCCGAACCCCTCGATTAGATTCCAGTCTGTAACTCACTCCCGGGTATCTGTCATTCTGTATATAAACCACCCCGAACCCCTCGATTAGATTCCAGTCTGTAACAGTCTGTAACTCACTCCCGGGTATCTGTCATTCTGTATATAAACCACTCCGAACCCCTCGATTAGATTCCAGTCTGTAACTCACTCCCGGGTATCTGTCATTCTGTATATAAACCACCCCGAACCCCTCGATTAGATTCCAGTCTGTAACAGTCTGTAACTCACTCCCGGGTATCTGTCACTCTCTATATAAACCACTCCGAACCCCTCGATTAGATTCCAGTCTGTAACTCACTCCCGGGTATCTGTCATTCTGTATATAAACCACTCCGAACCCCTCGATTAGATTCCAGTCTGTAACTCACTCCTGGGTATCTGTTATTCTGTATATAAACCACCCCGAACCCCTCGATTAGATTCCAGTCTGTAACTCACTCCCGGGTATCTGTTATTCTGTATATAAACCACCTCGAACCCCTCGATTAGATTCCAGTCTGTAACTCACTCCCGGGTATCTGTTATTCTGTATATAAACCACCTCGAACCCCTCGATTAGATTCCAGTCTGTAACTCACTCCCGGGTATCTGTTATTCTGTATATAAACCACCCCGAACCCCTCGATTAGATTCCAGTCTGTAACTCACTCCCGGGTATCTGTTATTCTGTATGTAAACCACCCCGAACCCCTTGATTAGATTCCAGTCTGTAACTCACTCCCGGGTATCTGTTATTCTGTATGTAAACCACCCCGAACCCCTCGATTAGATTCCAGTCTGTAACTCACTCCCGGTAACTTAAGAATGAAGCTTGGTGGGGCACGCTCTCCCTTTGTGTTATGCCCCCACCCCAGGACATGCTGTTAAGCTGGGGTGGAGGTGGGGGAGGGCTGTGTCGTGTTGTCATGTCTTTGGAGCCCTGCTGGTGGTGTTTCGGTTGGAGTTCTCAGTTTGCTGTCTCTCTGCTCCAAGTCCCATCCTGTCTCTGTCTCTTTGACTTTCTCCGTCCCTCTGCAGACGAGGTTAGATACAGTCGGTGCGAGGTTGGGAGTGGAGAGGGGGCGGGGGGCGATACTGAGAGTGGGGAGGGAGTGACACACCTCCCTGGGCGAAGGGGTTTGGCCAGTCCTGTTTGCTGTGTGGGTCTGTAATCTGATCTCACCCCACCCGCTGCTGGCACACAGCTCAGCCTTGCTGCTGAAGGCACTTTCATCTGAGTCGCCTCTCGCTCCAGCAATGCGGACTTCAAGAACTCCCTTTATCGAGACCTCAGGGATAGATATTAACCCCTCCACTGCCTGCCCCAGATCGGGACATATCTTTGCCCCCATTGCCTGAAGTCTCAGCCATCGAAAAATTACCCTGATACGTCGCCCATCCCCTTTGATAAAGTTTTGCAAGAATTCGCTGTCTGCTAAAAACTTTATATCACCGTACTGGGAGTGTTTGATGGGGGGACAGTGTAGAGGGAGCTTTACTCTGTATCTAACCCCGTGCTGTACCTGTCCTGGGAGTGTTTGATGTGGGGACAGTGTAGAGGGAGCTTTACTCTGTATCTAACCCCGTGCTGTACCTGTCCTGGGAGTGTTTGATGTGGGGACAGTGTAGAGGGAGCTTTACTCTGTATCTAACCCCGTGCTGTCCCTGTCCTGGGAGTGTTTGATGGGGGGACAGTGTAGAGGGAGCTTTACTCTGTATCTAACCCCATGCTGTACCTGTCCTGGGAGTGTTTGATGGGGGACAGTGTAGAGGGAGCTTTACTCTGTATCTAACCCTGTGCTGTACCTGCCCTGGGAGTGTTTGATGGGGGGACAGTGTAGAGGGAGCTTTGCTCTGTATCTAACCCCGTGCTGTACCTGTCCTGGGAGTGTTTGATGGGGACAGTGTAGAGGGAGCTTTACTCTGTATCTAACCCCGTGCTGTCCCTGTCCTGGGAGTGTTTGATGGGGGGACAGTGTAGAGGGAGCTTTACTCTGTATCTAACCCCGTGCTGTACCTGTCCTGGGAGTGTTTGATGGGGGACAGTGTAGAGGGAGCTTTACTCTGTATCTAACCCCGTGCTGTACCTGTCCTGGGAGTGTTTGATGGGGGGACAGTGTAGAGGGAGCTTTACTCTGTATCTAACCCCGTGCTGTACCTGCCCTGGGAGTGTTTGATGGGGGGACAGTGTAGAGGGAGCTTTACTCTGTATCTAACCCCGTGCTGTACCTGTCCTGGGAGTGTTTGATGGGGGGACAGTGTAGAGGGAGCTTTACTCTGTATCTAACCCCATGCTGTACCTGTCCTGGGAGTGTTTGATGGGGATAGTGTAGGGTCTGGAGGAGGTTACAGAGATAGGGAGGGGTTGTAGGGGGCTGGAGGAGGTTACAGGGATAGGGAGGGGTGTAGGGGGGCTGGAGGAGGTTACAGAGATAGGGAGGGGATGTAGGGGGCTGGAGGAGGTTACAGGGATAGGGAGGGGGTGTAGGGGGGCTGGAGGGGGTGTAGGGGGGCTGGAGGAGGTTACAGAGATAGGGAGGGGGTGGAGGGGGTTACAGAGATAGGGAGGGGGTGGAGGGGGTTACAGAGATAGGGAGGGGGCTGGAGGAGGTTACAGAGATAGGGAGGGGGTGTAGGGGGGCTGGAGGGGGTTACAGAGATAGGGAGGGGGTGGAGGGGGCTGGAGGAGGTTACAGAGATAGGGAGGGGGTGTAGGGGGGCTGGAGGGGGTTACAGAGATAGGGAGGGGGCTGGTGGAGGGTATGGAGAAAGTTGGTAAGGAGTTGCATTGGGAGGAGGCCATTCCGCCCCTCGAGCTTGCTGTGTTTTCTCTGCAGAATGATGGTTGCTCTGATATCTCTCGCTCTCCGATCCCCTAACCCTCAAGTCTCTAACTGATCAAAAACCCATCTCTCTCTCTGTCTCCATTCTAACCTGGGACTCTGCCCTGTCAACTCTCTGTGGCAACAAGTTCCAAAGACTTGTGACTCTCGGTGCGAAGGGATTCCACCTTATCCCGGTTTTAAGTCACTGACCCTTCATTTCGAGAGTGTGACCTCTGGTCTGAGACCCTCCCATGGTGGGGAAGGGCCCCCCCCTCTCAATAATTCCCCTCTCAAACCCCCCCCTCAAGAGTCTGAGCGAGATCACCCCTCGCTCTCCTGAACTCCATTGAGTCGATGACCTACTATTGTACCCTGTTGCTTCCTCAGAGAGTTGCCTCCACCCCGTCATGGGTGGGAGTTCGGTGGCTGGTGTTTTGTTGGCTGGGGGGTGGTGGGGGGGATAAGAGAGTGGGAGGCCTGCAGTTCTCCCCGCTGCCACAAGGTGGGCCTATCCGTCTGCAGAAATTGTTGGCCCGTGTGAACCCTCGGGCATGTGCGCACGTGCGCAATGGCTCTCTCGCCGCCCTCATGGCGATCGCTGCCCCCTAACCCCCGTGTTGGCCCACAGCGTGGCAATTTCCCACCCAATGCCTGTCAGACTCCTCGCGGCAATTGCTCTCTGGCTGACCCTCAAAAATTAAATCGCCCCCAAGGCCAGTCCTCGCTCGACCGGGCGCGCGACTCTGCTGGAGAATCAGGAGCGGGCCACCGGGGTTGGTTGGGGGGGGGTGTAATTTTCCATCTCAGAGACCTTTCCTCCACCGAATTTTGAGTCCTTGTTCCTTTGGTCTCTCTGCAGATGTTCCTGGGACGCAGCCCTTGGAGGCAAGGGGCCAGGGCCCTCCACCGGCCCCGCTCCGTCGGAGAGGAGGGGGGGGACTGGCAGCCCACGCCGGGGGAGCGCTACGACGTGGTGGTGGTGGGGGGCGGACACGCGGGGACGGAGGCAGCGGCTGCCGCAGCTCGGGTGGGTGCGGAGACCCTGCTGATCACACAGAAGGAATCGACCATTGGTACTGGACCTTCCAAAGTGCTGGAGGGTTTGGGAGGGGAGTGAGAGAGTCCGAGAGGTTTACAGCAGGGAAACAGGCCCTTCGGCCCAACTTGTCCATGCTACCCCCTTTTTTTAAACCCCTAAGCTAATCCCAATTGCCCGTGTTTGCCCCATATCCCTCTATACCCATCGTACCCATGTAACTGTCTAAACACTTTTTAAAAGATAAAATTGTCCCCACCTCTACTACTGCCTCTGGCAGCTCGTTCCAGACACTCACCACCCTCTGGGTGAACAAAATTGCCCCTCTGGACCCTTCTGTATCTCTCCCCTCTCACCTTAAACCTCTGCCCTCTAGTTTTAGACTCCCCTACCTTTGGGGAAAAGATATTGACTATCGAGCTGATCTGTGCCCCTCATTATTTTATAGACCTCTATAAGATCACCCCTCTACGCTCCAGAGAAAAAACTCCCGGTCTATCCAGCCTCTCCTTATAACTCAATCCATCAAGTCCTGGTAGCATCCTAGTAAATCTTTTCTGCGCTCTTTCTACTTTAATAATATCCTTTCTATAATAGGGTGACCAGAACTGTACACAGTATTTCCAAGTGTGGCCTTCCCAATGTCTTGTACAACTTCAACAAGACGTCCCAACTCCTGTATTCAATGTTCTGAGCGATGAAACCAAGCATGCCCAATGCCTTCTTCACCACTCTGTCCACCTGTGACTCCACTTTCAAGGAGCTATGAACCTGTCCCCCTAGATCTCTCTGTTCTGTAACTCTCCCCCACCATTAACTGAGTAAGTCCTGCCCTGGTTCGATCGACCAAAATGCATCACCTCGCATTTATCTAAATTAAACTCCATCTGCCATTCGTCAGCCCACTGGCCCAACTGATCAAGATCCCCTTGCAATTGGAGATAACTTTCTTCACTGTCCACTGTGCCACCAATCTTGGTGTCATCTGCAAACTTACTAACCATGCCTCCTATATTCTCATCCAAATCATTAATATCAATGATAAATAACAGTGGGCCCAGCACTGATCCCTGAGGCTGGTCACAGGCCTCCAGTTTGACAAACAACCCTCTACAACCACCCTCTGGCTTCTGTTAAGAAGCCAATTTTGTCTCCATTTAGCTCCCTCACCCTGTGAGATTTAACCTTGTACAACAACCTACCCTGCGGTACCTGGTCAAAGGCCTTGCTAAAGTCCAAGTAGACAACATCAACTGCACTGCCCTCATCTACCTTCTTGGTCACCCCTTCAAAAAACTCAATCCAATTTGCGAGAGGGAGGGAGGTTGCGGGAGAAGGAGAGGGGGTGGTGGGGCTTGTGTGTGTGTGGGCTGTTTGGGGTTCAGTAACTGAGGGGACGCGTCTGGGGGCCTGGCCTGCCTCCTGTGGCATTTTCACATCAACAACAACCCCAGTAGCGCCTTCTCTGTCTAAATTGCCTCCAGGGGGTTCACAGGAGTGCCAAGTGACACACTTCACCATGGGGTCACACCAAGAGATGTCTTACTGTTCAATCGTTCGTTATTAGGGTCGCGGGTATGACGTGGCACAGCGGGTTAGCCCTGCTGCCTCACAGCGCCAGCGACCCGGGTTCCATTCCCGCTCGGGTCACTGTCTGTGTGGAGTTTGCACATTCTCCCCATGTCTGCGTGGGTTTCCTCCGGGTGCTCCGGTTTCCTCCCACAGTCCAAAGATGTGTAGGTTAGGGTGGATTGGCCGTGCTAAATTGTCCCTTAGTGTCCAAAGATGTGTAGGTTAGGGTGGATTGGCCATGCTAAATTGTCCCTTAGTGTCCAAAGATGTGTAGGTTAGGGTGGATTGGCCGTGCTAAATTGTCCCTTAGTGTCCAAAGATGTGTAGGTTAGGGTGGATTGGCCGTGCTAAATTGTCCCTCAGTGTCCAAAGATGTGTAGGTTAGGGTGGATTGGCCGTGCTAAATTGCATGATCCTTCCAACACCCTGGAAAATCGGAGTAAGATCTCTTCACCCACAGTGTAAAGAAAGTCTCTGTGTCTCTCGTTCTGATCTCCACAGGCCAGATGTCTTGCAATCCTTCTTTCGGGGGTGTTGGAAAGGGACATTTAATCCGGGAAGTGGACGCGCTGGATGGATTATGTGCTCGGATCTGTGATAAAGCCGGCATTCATTTCAAAGTCTTGAACAGGAGAAAGGGGCCAGCGGTTTGGGGTCTCCGAGCTCAAGTAGACAGGAAACTCTACCAGAGGCACATGCAGGTACAGCACGGGGTTAGATACAGAGTAAAGCTCCCTCTACACTGTCCCCCCATCAAACACTCCCAGGACAGGGACAGCACGGGGTTAGATACAGAGTAAAGCTCCCTCTACACTGTCCCCCCATCAAACACTCCCAGGACAGGGACAGCACGGGGTTAGATACAGAGTAAAGCTCCCTCTACACTGTCCCCCATCAAACACTCCCAGGACAGGTACAGCACGGGGTTAGATACAGAGTAAAGCTCCCTCTACACTGTCCCCCCATCAAACACTCCCAGGACAGGTACAGCACTGGGTTAGATACAGAGTAAAGCTCCCTCTACACTGTCCCCATTCAAACACTCCCAGGACAGGTACAGCACGGGATTAGATACAGAGTAAAGCTCCCTCTACACTGTCCCCCCATCAAACACTCCCAGGACAGGTACAGCACGGGGTTAGATACAGAGTAAAGCTCCCTCTACACTTTCCCCCCATCAAACACTCCCAGGACAGGTACAGCACGGGGTTAGATACAGAGTAAAGCTCTCTCTACACTGTCCCCCCATCAAACACTGCCAGGACAGCTACAGCACGGGGTTAGATACAGAGTAAAGCTCCCTCTACACTGTCCCCCCATCAAACACTGCCAGGACAGGTACAGCACGGGGTTAGATACAGAGTAAAGCTCCCTCTACACTGTCCCCCCATCAAACACTCCCAGGACAGGTACAGCACAGGGTTAGATACAGAGTAAAGCTCCCTCTACACTGTCCCCCATCAAACACTCCCAGGACAGGTACAGCACGGGATTAGATACAGAGTAAAGCTCCCTCTACACTGTCCCCCCCATCAAACACTCCCAGGACAGGTACAGCACGGGATTAGATACAGAGTAAAGCTCCCTCTACACTGTCCCCCCCATCAAACACTCCCAGGACAGGTACAGCACGGGGTTAGATACAGAGTAAAGCTCCCTCTACACTGTCCCCCCATCAAACACTCCCAGGACAGGTACAGCACGGGGTTAGATACAGAGTAAAGCTCCCTCTACACTGTCCCCATCAAACACTCCCAGGACAGGTACAGCACGGGGTTAGATACAGAGTAAAGCTCCCTCTACACTGTCCCCCCCATCAAACACTCCCAGGACAGGTACAGCACGGGGTTAGATACAGAGTAAACTCCCTCTACGCTGTCCCCCCAGTCAAACACTCCCAGGACAGGTACAGCACAGGGTTAGATACAGAGTAAAGCTCCCTCTACACTGTCCCCCCATCAAACACTCCCAGGACAGGTACAGCACGGGATTAGATACAGAGTAAAGCTCCCTCTACACTGTCCCCCCATCAAACACTCCCAGGACAGGTACAGCACGGGGTTAGATACAGAGTAAAGCTCCCTCTACACTGTCCCCCCCATCAAACACTCCCAGGACAGGTACAGCACGGGGTTAGATACAGAGTAAAGCTCCCTCTACACTGTCCCCCCATCAAACACTCCCAGGACAGGTACAGCACGGGGTTAGATACAGAGTAAACTCCCTCTACACTGTCCCCCCATCAAACACTCCCAGGACAGGTACAGCACGGGGTTAGATACTGAGTAAAGCTCCCTCTACACTGTCCCCCCCATCAAACACTCCCAGGACAGGTACAGCACAGGGTTAGATACAGAGTAAAGCTCCCTCTACACTGTCCCCCCATCAAACACTCCCAGGACAGGTACAGCACGGGGTTAGATACAGAGTAAAGCTCCCTCTACACTGTCCCCCCCATCAAACACTCCCAGGACAGGTACAGCACGGGGTTAGATACAGAGTAAAGCTCCCTCTACACTGTCCCCCCCATCAAACACTCCCAGGACAGGTACAGCACGGGGTTAGATACAGAGTAAAGCTCCCTCTACACTGTCCCCCCATCAAACACTCCCAGGACAGGTACAGCACGGGGTTAGATACAGAGTAAAGCTCCCTCTACACTGTCCCCCCATCAAACACTCCCAGGACAGGTACAGCACGGGGTTAGATACAGAGTAAAGCTCCCTCTACACTGTCCCACATCAAACACTCCCAGGACAGGTACAGCACGGGGTTAGATACAGAGTAAAGCTCCCTCTACACTGTCCCCCCATCAAACACTCCCAGGACAGGTACAGCACGGGGTTAGATACAGAGTAAAGCTCCCTCTACACTGTCCCCCCATCAAACACTCCCAGGACAGGTACAGCACAGGGTTAGATACAGAGTAAAGCTCCCTCTACACTGTCTCCCCATCAAACACTCCCAGGACAGGTACAGCACGGGGTTAGATACAGAGTAAAGCTCCCTCTACACTGTCCCCCCCATCAAACACTCCCAGGACAGGTACAGCACGGGGTTAGATACAGAGTAAAGCTCCCTCTACACTGTCCCCCCATCAAACACTCCCAGGACAGGTACAGCACGGGGTTAGATACAGAGTAAAGCTCCCTCTACACCGTCCCCCCCATCAAACACTCCCAGGACAGGTACAGCACAGGGTTAGATACAGAGTAAAGCTCCCTCTACACTGTCCCCCATCAAACACTCCCAGGACAGGTACAGCACGGGATTAGATACAGAGTAAAGCTCCCTCTACACTGTCCCCCCCATCAAACACTCCCAGGACAGGTACAGCACGGGATTAGATACAGAGTAAAGCTCCCTCTACACTGTCCCCCCCATCAAACACTCCCAGGACAGGTACAGCACGGGGTTAGATACAGAGTAAAGCTCCCTCTACACTGTCCCCCCATCAAACACTCCCAGGACAGGTACAGCACGGGGTTAGATACAGAGTAAAGCTCCCTCTACACTGTCCCCATCAAACACTCCAGGACAGGTACAGCACGGGGTTAGATACAGAGTAAAGCTCCCTCTACACTGTCCCCCCCATCAAACACTCCCAGGACAGGTACAGCACGGGGTTAGATACAGAGTAAACTCCCTCTACGCTGTCCCCCCAGTCAAACACTCCCAGGACAGGTACAGCACAGGGTTAGATACAGAGTAAAGCTCCCTCTACACTGTCCCCCCATCAAACACTCCCAGGACAGGTACAGCACGGGGATTAGATACAGAGTAAAGCTCCCTCTACACTGTCCCCCCATCAAACACTCCCAGGACAGGTACAGCACGGGGTTAGATACAGAGTAAAGCTCCCTCTACACTGTCCCCCCCATCAAACACTCCCAGGACAGGTACAGCACGGGGTTAGATACAGAGTAAAGCTCCCTCTACACTGTCCCCCCATCAAACACTCCCAGGACAGGTACAGCACGGGGTTAGATACAGAGTAAAGCTCCCTCTACACTGTCCCCCCATCAAACACTCCCAGGACAGGTACAGCACGGGGTTAGATACAGAGTAAAGCTCCCTCTACACTGTCCCCCCATCAAACACTCCCAGGACAGGTACAGCACGGGGTTAGATACAGAGTAAAGCTCCCTCTACACTGTCCCCCCCATCAAACACTCCCAGGACAGGTACAGCACGGGGTTAGATACAGAGTAAAGCTCCCTCTACACTGTCCCCCCATCAAACACTCCCAGGACAGGTACAGCACGGGGTTAGATACAGAGTAAAGCTCCCTCTACACTGTCCCCCCATCAAACACTCCCAGGACAGGTACAGCACGGGGTTAGATACAGAGTAAAGCTCCCTCTACACTGTCCCCCCCAACAAACACTCCCAGGACAGGTACAGCACGGGGTTAGATACAGAGTAAAGCTCCCTCTACACTGTCCCCCCATCAACACTCCC